>NC_092071.1:14633853-14933853 GCF_039877785.1 Chaetodon trifascialis | reverse complement strand
ACACACACACACACACACACACACACACACACACACACACACACACACACACACACACACACACACACACACACACACACCGTGCTTCTAAAAGCCTCACATACAAATCCACCCACTCAACACGTAACTATATACTGTATCAGGATTCAGCGCACAAAATGGGTCGGTTAAACACATACAATCATGCTAGCTTGACTGATGTACAATTTCCTCTCCCTAGTCCAGGGAGAAACAAAATCAGAGACTGAAAAGAACCCCTAAGCTGTAACTTTGCCCTGCTGCAAAACTAAAAGGTATTAAGGAGTCTTTTGAGTCCATTTCTTTGATAAACAAACCTTCTGGAGACATCAGATGTTAGCTTCAAAGGTAATGTAATGCAACCTCAAACAATACTGCTCATATGAGACACACAGGCAAGCAGTTAGACAGATGTGAATCAAAAAGGGGGCATAAAAGAGGTTCTATGAAAGAAAATCCCCTCAAGACCTAATCCACAAATACACAAAAGACACATTAATATGATAAAACATTTATAATCTGTCACATATCCTTCATATGTCAATATTAAGGATTCAAAAATTACTCTCTGACACTTGCTAGTGTCAAAACAAACAAGAAATAATACAAAAGAAATAAGAGCAAGGTCAGTCTATTATTGCAATGGCTCAGCAACACAGCAGGGCTGTGTGAACACAATGAAAACTTAAGTGAAATCAGATTCATTATTGTTATGAAATATCCCCAAGCTAGGTAACAAGGCATGACCTACATGGAGGCTAACCTTTTTAAACATGACAGCACTATGCTTTCTCTAAACTCAAAATTAGAAAGTGGGATATGTATCGTTAAGTGTGTCTGTTCAGAAGAATAGTGCCTCTGAAACAGGGAAGAGTGAAACTGGGGCACCGAGGAATGCCTCAAGGCTAAACCCCAGCTTCTGACTGGGCAGACATACATCAGGCTCTCACTCACAGCAGACTAACACCAGCTACGAAAGCAGGGCAGAGCCCGCAGCATGATAGGCAGCACCACCACCTCTTTCTGTCTCACTCCCCGTCATCCCTCCTCCCCTGCCAGAGCTGCTTCCCTTTGCCCAGCTGGTCTGTTTGTCACTGCTCCCATTAATCAGGGAAAGAGGAAAAGAGAAATGCAGCCCACAATCAGTTGCCCGCAGGGAATTAGTCCTGTGCACATTAGCCAGCCACACCGCCACCATGCACCAGGGGAATAGAGTAGACACACACAGACATACACACTGTAATACCAAACAAAGAAGCTGTCAGCCTTGCCATTGTACCCTTACCACAACCCACAATATGAGACTGATATTCAAAATACACAATCATTAAGTTTTAAATATTTTACTAAAAACATATCTTTATGACTGTACGTTTCAAGCTCAGGTGGCACCACTGTGCTGTCCCATATCAGCCTGCTTTTGATACACCGATGAGCATGGAGGGTGGGTAGGCAGATCCCAAAATGCAGCACACAAAGCCTGCCCTGACAAACTGGCCTCATACAATGGAGGAGTCAGCAGAGAGTTGAGGCCAGCCGTTCGAGCCTTTCCTGTTTGCAGAGATGAGCCAGCCAGAGGCACATATACATCAGAGGCCCCTCCACAGGCTGCTGATCCTGGCCTGAATGCCCTGCTGAATAGGACAGCAGAGGTCCTTTGTTGACCTGTAGCATCACATTCATCAAACACTCAAGCGGCCAGCATGCCCTCCACACATGGACGTAGACAATTTACTCTGTGCACAACACAATGGTACAAATTAAATGTTTTATTTAAAAAGGGATTATTTCTTTTCTTATTTTTGGACTGCTATTTTTAATCACATAACTGATTTCAAGTATAAGTTCATTGAAACGCATTATGTCATTGTTAATAGAATATGTATATCTAAATTGCTTTTCAGCTGCTAATACATAATATTCACACTCAAATTCCACCATATTTAAATACAGTCTACAGAATACTATATTTGTGCTGAATTTTGCCACAAAGTCTTACTCACATCAAGAATTTACACACATACCTCAAATCTTGGCCAATTTCATGAAAATCTAAAATTTTCAATTTTGTCATGAGGCAAAAAATGAGAAAAGTGGGTCCAACTATATCCATATATGGGCAACGAAAGAGCGCCTGTCTTGTAAACAATGTCCATTCTACATCTCATATCCAAATGAGTGCTTTATTATGTAAACTGAATTTTGGAAGTAAAGCATGCATCCTTATGCCTTAAATCATCTTCAACAGTGTCACACTGTGTTTTTTCAATGACTCTTCTATGAAGCAGTGCAGCATTAACACTTTGGCCCATCCAAAGCTTTAGTCTATTTATAATAGGACTACTTTTATCACTTTTTGATTCAGAATTACCACAGCATGGCCAAAGCAAGGCAGAGTGCATTTGGCTGGATGTCACAGTGGCAGCATCAATCTACAGGGCTGCCAGAACTCCAAATTAAAAACATCAGAGAATGAAATATGCATGCAGATCAAACTAATGCACCGTGGATTGGTTCTTGCCATTTTAAAACACACAAGTCCAAGCATAAGCACTGTCAGCATGCCTACAGATCTGCTTGTGTGTGTGGGGTGTGTGTATGTGTTGATATTGATGCATGGTTGATCAAAAGGGTCGCAAGAAGCAAAGCCAACTCAAGAATCTTTCCCACTTCATGGAAAATATAACATACAGTACCTCACACCAGTAAGACTATTCAATATATGCAAGAATAGGGACCTATATATAGGACCCCAGCAACACTCCTACATTTTCAGAAACTGTTCTCAAACCATCTGTTGATCGCCTCAGATCCTAATCCAACATCTAAAGTTTACGCACATGTGTGGAGGAGGTGTGTTTGACCTTAGCATCAGAGAGGTTTATATTTTTAGTCTTTTAATTTTCCTTTGGCTTCCTAGTGTCTGTCTACTGGAGTCTGATACAGTTTCTTTTATACCAGTGTAGCATGATAACAATTTGATAAAATATGTTAATCTGGTTGCCAGTTAACAGTAGAATAAAACAGGAAATATTGGGATAGACTGGAGGATAGCATGCCACAATAAAATCACCGGCCTGTTCTCTGTAGTGGTGGTGTAAAACAGCTGCTGCTCCAAGTAGCAATGAGTTCTGAGCATTCATTTTGCAAAGTGCAACCTCCGGTACGAAACATGTTCCCTAATCAAAAGGCAGACTTAAAGTACAGTGTTAACATGTTGTAGTTTCTGACTGTAATTTAAGAGATAACTGTCCCAAAAACAGTTAAATTGACAAACTGAAGACAATGAATGGTATTCACTGTGTTTAGAGGTAGTTATTTGCAAACAATTCCTTTCTGATGAGTATCCAAACAATCAAACACTGCCTGATCAAACTCAGAAATGTTAGAATTGGTTGACATAACTATATTGAACTGGGAGTGAGATATTGCACTTTCAGATTCCAGAGGGGATGTGCAACATTTTGTGATGCTGTGAAACACAAGTGCAGCAACTATTTCTGCCACTACATGTAAAGTCTGCCCCCACAAAAGGCAGATTTTTTTTTATCAAGAGCATACTCTAAACATAGCTTTAAAAGTGCATGAGGTTGAACACTGTAAATCTGTAAAATTTTAAAAACTGAGCATGTTTTCCAGATGGCTATGTGGCTATGTCCAGCTCCTGGCTGCTGTCATGTGCATCACTGTAGTGCCCTTATTCTTTCATCTTCTCTACTATTCTGACATTATTAAAAATAAAGGAGATGGGTAGATTGCCCTCTCCTTGAACTACTGTGCATTTAGCTGTGTTTGGGATTCCAACTTAGTGTGTTACGCAGTGTACTGCAGTTATCATACTGTAAATCTTAAGTGGTTTTGTAGCATTTGTACAGTAGGAGCAGTTCACAGAGTAAATGAGGTCCTCATTTTACTCATTTTATGTAGGCAGAACAATAGGGATTTAGTTAGCAGCAACAGTTCAGACAAAGAGGAGTGCAATTTGAGGTTGACCATTGCAATAGGCATGCTATAAAGTGCACGCTATACACATGTTTTTTAAACTACCCTGGAAAGCTATATAAAGGTGATTAAAACTAGTAATTGGCTACTGTTTAATTATAAATGCAAAAAAAATACATATTTTAAAAGATGCCATAACGATGCTGATGACCTACTTTTTTAAATTTCTGATAATAAACTGGTAATGAGTGAAAACCTCAGATGTATCTCAACAACGTCAGCTTTCCAGGAACAAACTTAAAACAGCATTAGTCTTACCCTAAGAAACCTGCCTCTTCAATTGTTTGTATTTTTTTTCATCAATGTCACTTTTTGGCCTCACAACTTAGGGCACACAGTCCAGCAGCATTGCTATCAGGGAGCTTACATCTGAAACAATCGTATATGAAAAATTGTATAAATACATGAGGGAAACAAGCACAATAACTACCAACACCAACCTTTCAGCTGTGCTTTGAGGTGCTGTAGTATACAGACATGACATTTTCAATGACAAATTGTACATCTGTAAGCAGCACTAGTTATGCAAGGTGTACACTGGGATAGTGATATGGTTCACTGCAGCACAATGAAAGTGTGAATGGCAGGAACTGAAAAAAAGCTTGCTCAAGGGAGATTTTGAGAATCAGCACTATGGGGGGCCCACATTCACAGACCCATTCCATTGTTGAATGCTGTTCATCGAGCCAGCCAGAGCCAGCTAACAGCCACATCTCACCCATCTATCATCACAACCTGACTGTCTCTCATCAAAAGGGTTCTACAGTTATTTCAACCTGTGACCATGAACACTATCACAGATCTCACTAGCACTTTTAGAGCCAAGAATGTTCAACAAGCATTCCATAAAAACTAGAATAAAATGACTGTTGGTGCATTTTATCTAGTCTGTTTTGGTAACTTCTTCCAGGGAACACTATGAAATATTAACTGGATTACTAAGCATAGTCGAATTACATACATCACAACAACACACAAAACTGATCATGCAAATACGTGCTCATCTTATAAAGCTGCATTAAAAAATCATTACATTTGAAAAAGACACTTTTTAAAATATGCTCTTCACAAGTTTATGGAGAACAGGCTTTAAATGCATCTGTATTGCTCCTCACAGGCAGATTCAGATTCAGTTTCCAATGTGTGTGTGTGTGTGTGTGTGTGTGTGTGTGTGTGTGTGTGTGTGTGTGTGTGTGTGTGTGTGTGTGTGTGTGTGTGTGTGTCCATACAAACTTGAGCAAACACAACTCGTGGCCGATATTGGAAGAAGGTGACTGGATAAGCCATGAAAGAGACATAACATAACAGCTGCCAATGGCTGATGAATTATTCCAGGTACACTGTACATTTTGATGCACAATGATTTTCCTCGTTATTACTCCATTTGGTGTTTAGGGATATGACAGCAGGCCACTGCAGCTAGATTTGAGCCTCAGCTTCAAAGGGATGTTGTTAATTATGAAGCAAATTGTATGCTACCTGCTTCAACTTTACACCTATAACTGCCTGCAGACAAAGCTGCATGAGCAACTTTTCAGCAAGGGGAAGAGTAAATTCATCATATCGCCCTCTGCTGGTACTATTCCAACCTTACTGAAACGCCTGACTGTGGGGAATTTTTTTCAAATGTAACAAATGTATTTAATGAAAGAATCGTTCATTAGGTGTCTTTAGAGTAACCAGATAGATTAGCTTTTACTTGGTAAATTGGCACCTACTGCACAATGAATGTAAAGCATTGTGGGCGGGTGATTCCGAAAAATAAATCAACAAAAACTCTTGACTTAGTACCTCCTGAATGCTGTGACAATGTTTTCAGTTCAACTACTGGTGATTTTATTGA
The DNA here is from genome assembly GCF_039877785.1 of Chaetodon trifascialis. Classification (NCBI taxonomy): domain Eukaryota; kingdom Metazoa; phylum Chordata; class Actinopteri; order Chaetodontiformes; family Chaetodontidae; genus Chaetodon; species Chaetodon trifascialis. The sequence goes on along the minus strand of NC_092071.1, from coordinate 14,927,990 downwards.
AAATTCAGTCTAAACTTAATGTAAGTCATACAGTCTCCAAACAAATGTAGCAATGTGGATATGATGACCAAAAACAAAGTGACAATAGCCCTTAACATCCTAAAAAGAAAACATCTGAGCTACAGAATATCACAGCATATCCCCCTGCTAAATAACAACAAAATAAATGAAAATAATAGCTAATAGCTCTCTATTATGCAAACCCCATGAAGGAAATAAAAATAATCCAAGTGAGAAATTGCTAAGCAGGGGTGAGTTGCTTATGTAGATGTCTGTTTAAGTTAGATGTGCATCTATATTTGGAATCAACTGATATCATTTTATCAAATCTAGTCTTCGATATGTAGTCTCCTGGCCTCAAAAGGATGGAGGTAGTGTGGGGGGCTTTCTATCCCATCCTCTAGATGGCTGCAATTTCATTCATTCCATTCAGCTTGCAATCAGTGTGTAAATCAGTTAGTGAATATAAAGTGGGCTAAAAACCTGAGATGCGTTGTACTGAGAATCACTCGAATAGGATAGTAAGGGCGATTCTGTAATGTAGAGACCACAGACTTGGTTCAACAAAACAGCCATTGCTCTTACCAAAGTGTTCTTAAAAACAAACAAACAAACAAACAAACAAAAAAACACCAAACCATTCACTGACTTGCTGGTAGGTGTGCTAGCCAAGAACAGCAGTTAAATGGCATCTGTGCAGATGCTTTTTACTAATACAAGTTGGTCAATCCTTAGTATGTAAGAGGGGCTACCCACTTGGCAATAGTCAATATTATCCCCTCTACTACTGTGCAGTTTTGTCCAACATTGTCTCTTCCATTCGGTGTTTTTATGATTTCTGCATTAGATTTGAAGAAAATCATCAAAAAATATATTAAATCAGTCATCCTAGACTAGACTATTACCCTTCATCACAACAACTACTCTCAATCGTGAGTACAAAAACCTCAAATTTCAAATGGCTCATCAAAAACGATGAATTAATGAATAAACCTTCATTAATTTCAGTTCCTATGGACTGATGTCTCGGAGCCATGGAACATAGTTCCGCACGTGGTAGCCGGGAAATGTCAGCTCTCAGTATCTGCAGGATAACAGATATTGCCTTTAAGTGCTTGATGAGCATGTAGCACACTCGCACCTTTTAAGACAACTTCTTTTGTCACTCTCCTTTGTTTTCAATTATGTTTTGCTTGCAGGCCCACATTTTAACATACTTTTACCTGATGCATCCCTGCAATGACTCACAGTCTAGGCCAGGCACGCAGTATGAATCTCAGTCCTATCATCACATAACCACAGCTGACAATGTCGAAAGCAAAAACTGCATCTTTAACGTACAAGATGCCAGCATTATACCACGTCTTGGTACGACACCAATAATAACCTGGCTAGCAGGCAGGGAACAAGGTTCGGTTGTGTTAATGGCAGATGATGATTCAAAGATCCACAGGCTGGTTGTAATACAGAACACGCAGATAAAAATGTGGCTGCGTCTGACATCGATTCAAACAAAGGCAAGAAGACAGACACACAGAGACATGTTCTCAGTAACGACGGTTAGACGTAAGAGTCACATACACTTCACAACCATTGAGCTAACGCACCAAATTAAGCAGGCTAGGCTATGGGTTTATTTGAACCAGCATCTCTTTCACAGTTTCTGAAACGGCACAAGCTGCGATACAATAACGTTGTCTGTTTGGACAGCTAATAGCAGTGGTAAGCTAACAGCAGTCACCTGAATATTACAGACCCCCCTCTTTCATTAGCTTTGTTATTAGTAGGTAGCCTGCTGCTGGTGGAGAATGAGAAGAAGAAGAAGAAAAAAATCACGCTTACCCCTTATTTTGTCTTCTGTTATAGTGGCTGTCGATATTATTACTACCAGGTCTCTATGTGCGATATTTCAGCAGACATGAAAGATATCGTCCTTTGCTACCGGCGCGTGCGACTAAGCTAATTCGAATTTTAACGGTTAAAAATCCAGGTGACACAGATAATGTCTTTCCGTTAAATCCGCATCCTCGAAGATCTTTCCCTCCGCGCTGCTACCGGTGCAGCGCGTTACGAAACCAAACTAGCCTCTTTTTTTATTTTAATATCTAGCTTTCACACAAAACGGTCAGCGGGGAAGAAAATAACAGGCGATGAGAAGAGCCCGTTTGGGGCAGGTACGAGACGGATATCCGCAGCAGCTTCTTCCCCCCGCGGCCGAGCATCCGAGGGGCCGTCCGTACCTCACTCACTCCCGCTCCCTGTACTCCTGTTCAACAGGGAGAAGAAAGAAAAGTAGACGTGATGGTGGTGGTTAGGGGTGTGCGTGGGGGTGGGGGGTGGGGGGGCGTGGGGGTGGATGGATGTGTGTGGGTGGTGGGTGGGTGGGCGGGTGTTGACCCTTCACAGTCACGTGGGAAACACCATGCACATTTCCAGTATTCTCAACAATAACTGCATAACACTGAGAAGAAGATGCTCTGTCCTTGCCTCTGGTGCTGTCCCTGGTGCTAAAACTGAGAGCCCTCACATTCACATATCACTCCGTTTTGTATTTTAAGAAAGCTTTTGGAAATATAGCCTTGTAATCACTTGATGAATTCACTGAGGAAATTACAATCACAAATACTGGTATACTTGGATTCCCATCAATTTCATTGTCCATGGTAGTTTATTCATGTGCACAGTAACACTTAGCCTACTATATCCACGCACTGTACTACCAAATTACATTAGTGACCAATTAAACATGTCACTCATGTCAGCGTTTTTTATTGAGTCAAACCAAAAACCCATGAACGGCACAATCCTGATGTCTTTTTTGCAGCTTTTCCTACATTCATTTTAGAATTTCACCTCTGAGAGCTGCTGTTGCACTAAATTATTCCTGAGACACCATGCAGCACCTGGTTTTTGTGTGACATCAAGATCTGAGTTATTCATAAAGCCCTGGAAAGATCCTCATGCAAGAGACCCTCAAGACCAGGATGAATGTTTTCCCTTGTGTTTTTCTCCTTTGCACTGTATTGTAATGTGAGCACTGATTTGATGGGTTTTGCAGTTGGGTTAGAACTGATTCAGACTCTAGAGAGGAACTCATGTTGGTGGCCTGTAGACAGGCACCAAGGAAGGCACCCAGACTCCAACACCTAAATTATTTTTGTGCCTTTGTATTCTCCTGCTGCACTATGTCTGTCTCACAGGGTGTGTATATGTGAGTTTGGGTGTAGCTGAACCAACAAAGTGGTAGTGGTGAGGGCTTTATGGGATGATGGGTCTGGTAGGGAGGGCTGAGCAGTGTGGAAAATAGCATGCTACTCATTATAAGCAGTTAGTGGTAATGAAAAAGCTCTGCTGTGTTGTTAGTGTGGTTCCAGTATTTTGCATTTTTGCTGTGAACGTGTTATTGTAGTTGAAGTTTTCTGAGTGGGCAGGATCTTTTCAGCTGCAGCTATGGCATCAATGATTGCAACTGATTTGTAACATATTTGATCTAATTTGTCACTGCTCAAAAGATTTTAGGGCACTAAACACCTGATTCAATAGACTTATTTCAGTGGGGCTGATGAGCGGGTGAACTAAGGTAAAGGAAGGTTTAACTGGTTTAAACAAAACTTGTAACCCTCAAGCGTACAGTTAGTCAAGGTCATGAATCAGTAAGCACGCAGATCTCTGGTTTGGATTTAAGTACTTATTCAAGCCATATCAGCTAGATTTATGAAGCGAAAATGTACTGTGTGAGCTTGACAACAGAAACTCAAAGAAAATGTGGGCATGTCTCTGCTCAGCTCACATAAAACGACAAACAAACTACAACCAGCTCAATTCCAAACATTAAAAACACCCAAAAGGTGAAAGATAACTATTGCTATTATACTATATAAACCTAATTCCAAAAACCCTGGGACACATATAAAGCATATATAAAATCAGCGTGAATTGTGTTCACCATCAACAGTTTTACGAAGTGTTCCTGAGCCCATGTGTTAATATCCTTTATAAAACCATGTGTTCACAAAGTGGTGAACTTTGCTCCATCCTCGCTTGTGAATGACTGAACCTTTTGAGGATGACCCTTTCATAGCCAATCATGATACTATCACCTGTTACCACTGAACCTGTTTACCTGTGGAATGTTCCAGACAGGTGTTTTTGGAGCATTCCACAACATTCCCAGTCTTGAGCTGCTTGTTTGAAACTTGTTGCTGGCATCAATATATTTACAAAAATCAGTGACGTTGATGAGGTCAAACTTTAAATATATTGTCTTTGTACTGTTTTGAATTGAGTACATGTAAAAAAAAGATTACCATATGATCACATTCTGTTTTATCTATGTTTATCCATAGCATCCCAAGTTTTTTGGAATGTTAGCATAAACACATTTTGTTGCTATGATAACAATACTCATTTGTATATTTCAGTTATTTGCTGGTACCTATGATGATACACTTGACTGTGACTCTTATTCTTCCGTACATTAATCTTATATTTACCTCATTTAGTCTTCAGTGAGACTTATTTGAATTCATAAATGACCTTTTGTTCTTCTCACCATCTTGTTGTTTTATCTAAAATTGTTTTATTGGCAGCCTCTAAAGCATGACAGTACAAAAAGCCTCTTATAGCTGTTCTTATCATCTGAGTAATACAAATTAACAATCTATACTTTTTTAAAAGACCTTACATTGACATCGGTCTGGCACAACCACTCCTTTTTAAAACTAGAAAAACTTAAGTTCAGGTGAATTTAAATTTTACTTCCTAAAGGGTTAGACACACCAGGCTCTCTGTCCAGATGCTGTACAGTGTGTTTAAGGCTAAAAGAAATCCCCAGAGCTTCAAAAATCTCTCAGTCGAGATATGCATATGTGTCAGCATTGATAGCACACACATACACACATGCACACACACAACCTGTTTACGCCCCTGGCCCCAGTCCCCACCCCTGCTCATAGTCCCATATCCTAGCAGAGAGCTCATCCACAATCCACCATGACAAAGGGAAAAAGCTGAGTGCAGGATATAATGCTGCCACTGGCTGCCAGAGTGTGTCCAGCACAGTGCTTTCTGCAGATTGCAGCAGTTTGAGCTAAACCCCCCCTCTGTCTGCTCACTATAGATGGGACCCGGGTGGGTGGGTGGGTGGGGTCATCAGTGTGTGCGATGACCAGGGTGGAGTTGGCAGCTTGTGTTTGGTAACATTGGTATGACTGTGTAGCTTCACAGCTGGGCAGACATATCCCCAACCTTAAAGCTAAAGAATCACATGACTCCAGTCCCAGGTATGAGGATGGTTCTCTGTGTTGACCTCAAATAGACTGAGGCAAGGACAGACACAAACTGAGAGAAGTTTACTAAAGATATATTTAACAGGTCAGAGTAAACTAATGCTACTACATACAGCATTATGACAGTTGTGCTATTGAATGTAAACCCTTTCTAGTAAACAAAAACAAACATTAACAGGGTGTAAGAAGAAGGAACACTTACATGCTAAACACAATTCCAAGTTCCTCCTCTATAGCCTTTACAGTTGCAAAAGTTTGCTGTACTTCAAAGTTTTGCTCATGACCACTGCGTAGATATAAACCTTATTTTAAAGAATCTAAATCATCATTCTATGCTATGGGTTAGGTTTGGGTTAGGGTTAGGGTTAGGGTTTGTTTTAACAGATGCACTTGGGTTTGTTTCCTTAATGGCAACTATTAACTGACGCTCTGATAGCAATTCTTCATCCAAATTTGGCCAGGCATGGAAATCTTTCTCTACTAATTCAAATTTTGCATCTCATTTGTCTCAAACAAAAGCTACAGTTCAAATCGTTTGACATGTTTTTAATGCATTTATTGTTGTGTTTAACAGATTTCATGTTAACAGTTCTAGCTGCCTTTATGGTTAGCATTGGCTTTGGTAGAAAATCTATATAAATGCATTTCTGAAATCAACCACTGTATCCAGGAATCCACAAAAAGTGGGGGCTTCCCAGGCAAGTCATAATAACATGAAGAGAAAAGGGAGAAGGTGCTGAATGGAGAAAAGTGAGAAAATTCTCACGCTTTTCTGAATGAACTGAACACTTTACACCTATCCTCACCATAGACTCAATTCAGTCTTTATGAGACTGCTCTGTAAATGTCATCAGAACAGCAGATTATCTGAGTCTGTTTGCCCAGTGACACATGTGAAATATGCAAGTCAATACAAAACATCGTTAGCTTACTATGTTATGTTGTCTTTCTCCCCTGACTTCTCAAAACCCGCTGAAGCTGTGTTTCACCGTCAAGAAGAAAGTTTGGTAGCTGCAGTCTGCAGCCACCAGCACTCCTGGGTTACAGTCCGAGTCCGGTCAATGTGACCTACTAAAAGATATTTATATCCTTTCCAACACTTTTTTGAGTCATCTCCCAAGGACAACGATGCTATTTCGGTTGTGGTTCTTGCTCATCCTCTATCTCTCCCGTCCCTTTTCTTATCTTTCTCTCTCTCTAAACTAGTTGCTGGAGGTCACCCTGCTGCTCCAGTTTAAAATGATATAATAATTCGACAGAATGAAACCAGGACGGTGAGGAGCCGTGGTGCCACTATGGTGCAACGTGACTCACTGAGCTCATAGGATGAGGCAAATCTATAGAGGGAGGCAGACAGACAGCTTTGTGAGTTATTAAACCCATGCCTTGGTGTGCAGCTCAGCAGACAAGCTGCTTCGCACACAGTTAACATCTCTGCATCACATGATAACATTATGGTGTTATCCGTATGTTACTTGAGAGCATTTCCAGGTGAAAAATAATCAAAAGAAAACAACAGGTGTGGGAGCCCGAGCAGGAAAAAATAAAGCCTTCAGACCAATTTTGATGCTACCAGAATATCCTAATTTTAATCATAATGTCTGATATTGAGGCTCTTAAATGGAGGGTTCTTTTTTTTTCTAACACATTTAAAGTATAGTGAGTGATCTTGTTAAAACATAGACAGTATAACAGTGTGATGATTATGCTGAATGACTTCATGATAACTGTGTATACATTATAGTATACTGTGGATACTGCAACCAGATAGCTACATCTGTAGACATTTGGATTTAATTAAACAGATGGACATGCTGTGAAAGGTATCGTGTATAGACATTTCATCCATCATTGAGCTTGTTACTTTCACAAAGAAGGAACCTCATAGTGCACATTCAATCTCTAAAAGCAGATTAATCAAAAAGGCATTTATTTGTCATTCATGCATAAAACATCTACAGTATGTTTCCTCCACAGCTAAAATTCCCCAAAATTAGCACAAATCATGCATTTACTGAATTGCCAGAGCAGTGGGATACACATTATCCCTTCTATCAAGTCACACACCAGAAATAAACCTCTGCATTTTGCCACCAGAGCTGCCGACACCATTTGCAGACTTGATGATAGTGAGAACCCAGCTTTTTTTGATGGAAAGCATATTCAATATTGTACATGTGTACCAGCAGCTCCCTCTAGTGAAAGGTATTGTGGATTATTTTTATTATTAATGAGTGCAGGAAGGAATAAGTCAATTAAATCACATTGCATATGAGAGGAGTATTGATTTGGTTTGATATTTGATTGTTTGATTGATAAAGGCAACTATGCCCTTTGATGACTTGATTTTTTTTCCCCCAGTTTGATTTATTAGAATTAAGATAAATGATGCACTGTAGGACAGCTTGTGTGACAAGTAACAGCTAACAGTGTGTAAAAGAGCATGTAATAGATTGCAGCAGGTTTGTGTGTACAGCACATCACATGATTTGCAGTGATTGCAGTACATCACATCACATGGTGTGCTGTGATGTGCTGCAATGTAACGAGATCTCCTCTGGTGTGATGTGATGGTTTGATGTTCATTGCTGGGAAGCACATCACATAAGAGCATGTCACATCACAGCACATCAAAACACATCACAAAATATCATACCACATCAGAAGACATGATGTCAAGTTGCAGAACATCACATTACAGGACAGGTCCACACGTCACATCATCAATGGACAGCGCATCTTTGATGGAGTGAGATGTGTTGTGATATGTTGTGCTGTGATGTGATGTCTTGAGATGTAATATGAAACAATAGATAAATGGAGAGCAGCACACATCCCATCAAAGCACAGCACATCTCTAATGGAGTATGATGGACTGTGATGTGATGTGATGTGATGTGATGTGATGTGATGTGATGTGATGTGATGTGATGTGATGTGATGTGATGTGATGTGAAGCGAAGCCCAACAATCTGCAATGTGATATATCATCATGAACACATCAAAGCTCATCATGTCATGGGAAAGCACCACCCAGCACAACACATTGTTGACTGTAACAGACTGCAATGTGATGTGATGGCCTGTGATCTGATGTGATTTGAAGCCAACCAATAAACACCAAAGCAGATGACATTGACAGAGCTGCTCAGAACATCACAGATGAAGTGTCCAGTGATGTCATGTGATGTCATGATGTGGTTTGAAGCCAAACAATCAACACGAAAGTAGATTACATCACATGACATCACATGACATCATCACGTGTCATGATGTCATGTTCTGTGGTGTCATGTCTTGTGCTATGTTGTGATATGATGTCTGCGATATAATTTGAAATGATGAATTAATCAAAGCATGTCACATCGCAGGACAGCAGCACACATAATCAGTGATGACTTTGATGGGGTGTGATGGACTGTAATGTGAAATGATGTGATCAGATGTGATGTGATGTGATGTGATGTGATGTGATGTGATGTGATGTGATGTGATGTGAAGCAAAACAATTAACACCAAAGCAGATGACATCACATCCATGCTCATCACATCACAGAAGCACAGAGAATTGTTCAGTGACATCACAAAGCCACAATGATCCAAAAAGAGTGTCCAGTGATGTCATGTGTTGTGATGTGATTTAAAAAAAAAAAAAAAAAAGATCAACATCAAACCACGTGACATCACATCAAAGCTAATCACATCATAGAGACACGGAGATAAAAAAAAGAATAGTCAACTGATGTCATGTGCTCTGATGTGATTTGAATCCAAAGAATCAACATAAAACCACATCACATCAAAACCAATCACATCACAGAGACACAGAGATTAAAAAAAATGTCCAATGATGTCATGTGCTCTGATGTGATTTGAATCAAAACAATTACCATTAAAAGTGGTCTGTGGTCTCCATCACGCAGGCCTGAAATGGGTGTCATGATTATCTGCCTATTTTGGCAATAATTTATTGCTCCTCTTGTCCAAACAATTATTTAGACAATCTCTTATAAGAAATAAACTGTCATAATATGACAATAAAGTCATAATTTTATGACAATAAAGTTAAAATATTAAGATATTGAGAATAAGGAAGTAATTTTATGAGAATAGTCATACATTTACCAGAATAAAGTCATATTTTTACAAGAATAAAGTCATAATTTTCCAAGAATTAAATTGAAACATTTGGTTGATTGTGTGGCACGACAGTGGCTACCAGCGAGCTGCTCTTGCTCTTGCCTGTTTTGTTTACTTCCGTTGAAGGATAGGTACCCTTACACAAGATTTTGGGCAAAATCAAGATAAAAACACACTAAGCCAACAAAGTTAACTGAAAATGACTTTGTCTTTTTTCCACCAAGGAAAAGCTAGACTTGAAATCAGGTTCATTCAAATGAACTTGGAGTCAAGCCAATAAAGAAACACTGCTGCAATTATACATTTTTATTTTATAGTAATGTGGAAAAATACTGTATCAGTTTCATTTAATTGTAAACATATTGGACATGAGTAAAGAGAAAACATTCATGGATGGATAACAGTGTCAACAGGATGAGTAAAATGCCTAACTATTACAAATATTTCGGTTGAAAGTAAAATAACGAGGTGAGTGTGAATACAGTGCTCCACCAGGAGTTAGCTTAACACCATGAAGCCACAAGATGGCGCTGTTCTTCAGGTAGCTGAAGTCATCTGTAGGCTTTGTGCTCCACTGCTGCAGTCACCACCCCACTGGCATTTTGCCTGAAGTTGAGCATCCCACACTGAGGTTCTTCTTTTGTCCTCATGTCTCAATGCAGTCATAAGCATTCCCTTCATTTTCCCTTAAATTCTTCTGTCAAGGTCAGTGAACTCGCACTGGATAAAGTAAGAAAGCATGTTTCCAGCTTCATATTGCTTTTTTGTTATTCTTCATCATCAGTTATGACTGTTGTTCATTTGATTCTGGTTTCCTTTGGATCTGGGCCAGGTAAAGAGCTGCTCAATTATACCAACGTCAGTAATTCCTTCATTATTGAAAATGTTATTCTGCATTCAGTATATGTTGAAAATATTTTTAATAGTTATACTTTTTGTTTTGTATGTTCACTGGTCTGCTTCACTGACTGGAAAACTTTCTGGGTTACACTTGCAATCAATCAGAATTAAGTGAAGTTAAGTTTGCCAATTAAACACTGGCTCTAGGTCAATAAATTGTCATTCCTCACCAATTTCATAGTTCTTTTCAAGACACAACTTCTGAAATTATGGATCTGTTGCCTGTTGCAAAATTTCCTGGCTGAGAAAAGTAAATTGGTCTTTACAGACCACAGCAGGGAGGAGATAAAAAGACAGGGATGATTGGAAATCTTGAGATATTGCTAAAACGGTAAACATTTATAAATAACATTTTTCAGGGGCTTGAGATTACGCTATCATCCTAAACTGGTGGGGTTATTTAGTGACAATAAAGAGAACTTCATCTCTCTCAGACAACTTATCATAATTAATGGAAGCAGTCAGTGGCACTAACATCTCCAGGAAATGACAATTAGCAGCACTGAAGGAACAGCAAACTTCCTCTCATTTTAATACTTCAAACATTTCTGTTTATGGTGACAACTGCATCCTGAAATAAAAAGAAAATGTTTCTTTATGCTGCAAAATATCTGGTTTGAAATTATTGCAATGGTTTGGGATGTAACTGAAGGAGCAAAAGAACACTCACTTTCAGCACTATACAGTAAATATCAAAATAGCATGCAAACAACAATATGTAAAATTAATTACATTTATGAATGTTACAGATTTGTACATTGAAGCAAACAAGTACAGAAGTAAACCTAATGGAAGACCGATGGAGACCCTGCTATGTGCTGGTTTATTTGCTTTCTAGGCGTGCTTGAAAGGCAACACTGAATCCTCCACAGTGCTGTCCAACATACTGCTTAAACTGACTGTATCTGGATTCTGAATGTGTCTGTCTGATCTGTTTCCATTACATGTTTTTCAAATGTGTGAGCAAAACACCCCAAAAAACAAGAAAAACAAATGCATGACTGGTTGACATCTTTTTTTAATTAAACTCTTCTTATCTCAACGGCGTCTTTGGTTTTCTAAATACTTGCAGCAATCATGACAACAGATTTGAAACCTTCTTGGGTTTTGGAATAAGCTAAATTTAGCAAATATTCCCACTATATCCACTGCTAAGTGCATGACCTTTTTTTTCCAGCTTACAGTCCACTGAGGTGCACATGTCAAATTATACAAAAACTTCAGGTTTCTCATATTTTACATCAACAAATAAACAGGGTTTGGACAGGGATCATTCTTCAGAAACTGCTGATCCATAAGACAAACTGTACAATAACACAAAGTCAACAATGTGTGGTTAAAAAATGCAATTAAGATAATGTCAATTTAGAATAGAACATGAAAGTTTGTGGACTTAAATGGGAATGTAAAAGGGAATACCATAACATGTAAAATACTGAGTGGGCTTAAGGAGATAACAAGAATACAGATAGATCTTTGAAACACATTTCCTTAATAAAACAAGAGGTGGCTTGAAAATCAGAGACTCAGATTAAGAACGAAATATCAGTGTGACAGGGAGTCCAATGAAAAATAAATTTAAAAATGCACAATTAAAACTTAACAAAAAAGCAGCTTCAAAAAACAATAATTACAAGAATGTTTAACAAACAAACATATTCCTTGTCTGTATTGATTATTTCTTTAAAATGTGAGATGGAAAGTGAAAGAGGAGCTGACAATGATATGTTTTGTACATTTCATATGAGCCATTGAGCTATGATTTGGCTCCTGATGAGATCTCATGTTTTTAGGTTCACTGTGTGCACACAGTCGCCTGTTGGTACTGTGCGACAGAGGTGTATGTACAGCACGTGCAGGGTGTTGAGGTGTGTTACTGTCAATGCAGACAAGCGTACTGACACACAGAGGTTACCGAGCTCTGCGACGGACACATATGTTTGGCCTGCGTGTGGCCACAAAGCCGTGTTTGCAGAAGCACTTGTATGAGCCAGCAGTGTTCACGCAGCGAGAGTTCTTGCATGGACTGACACGAGCTCCTGGTTCTGCACACTCATCAATGTCTGAAAATAAAACAAGACAAAAGCACTTATCAGTGAGCGTAGGCTGTGACAAAGAAAATCAAACATTGCTCAACAGAGCTAAATACGAAGCTCTTACACATATTAGTCCATATACCTATGTTGGCTACTGTATATTCATTGAAAGGCAATAAGCTAATTAAAAATGAATGAAAAAGAGGTATTTTTTTAAAAAACAGCAAGTACAGACCTATACAGCGGGTGCGGGAGTGGTCCAGCCTAAAGCCTGTGTTACATTCACACATGGTACCCAGGTAGGAGCGGACACAGCGGCCATTTGCACAGCTGCATTCATCTGAATCCTCCTCTGAACTGTCACCTTTTACAGACAACCAGGCAGTGGAGGAGAGGAAATGTGGGACAGAAAGAGATTAGAAAATAGGGGGTTGGTTTAGGGCAAATAGATGAATGTGTCTGCAATATGATTGTATGTTGACAAGCTTGAGTATGGTTTTACCTGGGTTGTAGTTGGCAAAAGCTGCCAGGAAGTCCTGCTCACCATCAGACTCAGTCTCCAGATGCATCTCACACAGACGGCTGAACATCTCTGAACACAAGGAATAGATGCATTTTGAGCTCAAATAAAGGAAAAAAGCTGTAGTCGGCTGTCAAAGTTGAGCAGCCAGTCAGGTCTTCAGTCACCTGAGTTTCTGGGTGGACAGGTGTTACACTCAGGCCCCCAGCCACGTCCGTAGTGACAGCAGCACTCTGAGTAGGTCACCACCATGCCATTCCTGGGCTCGCTGCAGATCAAGCCCTCATCAACCTGCAGGAAGCACACGTCCTTGTGGGCTGCAGTGCGATCTGGGTTAGAAAAAAGGAGGATAAAATACAATCATTATAGGTAAAATGTAAGAATTGAGGTATAAGATGTACAATGTCCTTTCCATTTTCGCTACAGTACATAGTTAAGTGTAGGAAGCCACAGTGCACCAGTCCTGAGCTCTAAGATTAATATCAGATTTAACAGAAACAGCATCATGCAAGCCAGTGAAGATGTCCACACACAACAATAATACTGTACTGTAACTTTAAGAATAAATGTAATTTCAGGAGTATTCGGGATGTGAAGCTGGAAATTCTGATAATAATAAAGAGTTCACTTTGATTGTGACACCAACGATTAGGATATATATATATACAGTAATGGGTGTTGGTCACATGTTAGATTATCTCAATAAATGTTGCATGCAAAGGTGACATAGACCTTAAATATGGAAATGTGTGTGGATCAGAGTGACGCAGCAAGTATGTCCACCAAATGTACCCATCCATTTGATCTCTGTACACAATTATTATGGTTGGGGCTAACAGGGGTCAAGGGCCTCATCAAGCCTGAATCAGCCAAAGCCACAAATTAGTCAACCCCACAACACACTGGGTACCTGTATAGCCTACAGCAGCCATAACACTTTTTCAGATTGCTTTATCATGCAGACACATCAAAAGACTAACTAAACCTAATACACACTGTGCTGTATGGAGATCTGCTCATGGCACATGGAAGCTAATATGCTTTAATAGATTAAATTATTTATTTTACACTTACACTCACTTACTGTAAGGAGCTACAAACAAATGTTAAAGTTACCAAACTGTATAAAAACAATATATCTACAATTGAGAACAAACTTTACATTGCTATCACACTTTAAGTCACTGCCATGTCCAAAAGTGTTAACGATATAGGACATGTATGTGGAGTTTATATGTCTATTAATATGTATAGTACATGTGGCAACTTCATAACAATTATCAGAAGTGACAGATTGATCATCTATGATTCCTCTGTGTCCACTGGGAAAAAAAACTGCTGTAATTCTATAAAGCATAAGATGATGATGAGATGAGATGCCTGATTAGCTGATTACCTGCTTAAAAGTAAAACATGGTGGCGACTGGCAGTGTTGCTTGATTGACATAAAAGAATAACAGTGGCTGCATGTGTTGCATTGATGATGAAGATACACAGACAGTTTAGTCTCGTTACGCAAACTGCTTACCTTACCTGATCAGTATGCTTAATATAATCGTGTATATAGCAAATTATAGTGTACAGTGTCATTTTTTGTGTGCTGGTTACAATGTGTCACCATTCATGACATTCATTACTCAGTAAAAAATGCAGTCCACTGGCATCAAAAAAAAAATCAAAGTACCGTGAATCACATATCTTACATGCAAAATTGTCACCAGTGAGCACAGGCCATTGTTTACTAAATGAGCAGTTTTCAAAGGCTGAGTCCCTTTTTCATCTACCAGAACAAATCAATTTTATCATCTCTAATAACACAGACAAAAGAGACACAAATTGTTTTTGGAAAAACAGACATGCAGGGTAAGTAAGAGATAAAAGTAATTACTTTTCCTCACACTGAACATACTCTGATATTGCTTTGTGTGCATTAATGTGTACATTTGCTGTGTATTTTTAAAAACTACAACAAAGCGGTATGTTTCCAAGCATGGGATCTGTGAGTGGGTAAGTGGGAAAATGGCTTAACATACAGCCAGTGCAGGCCAGATGGGACACAAATTGGGAGGAGTTACAAGGAGCAACATGAGCGGCAGATGTTGACGTAAGCCAAAACTCATTTTGATGGGTCATGCTCAGGTGAGCTGACACTGATTTTACCCACCGTCATAGACGCACTGTTTCAGCGCTGCACTGAAGGTGAGGGGAGGGTCGCAAAAACAGTGAAAGGAGCCGGGCGTGTTCTCACACCTCCCATTCTTACAGTACGAGGGATCCTGGCACTCATTCACATCTGCAAAGGGCACCACAGACACTGGTTACAGTATGAACATCTGCTTGGGGCCAGCTCTTAGTCTGTAGGTGGTGGACACAATAATAATAAAGAAAGAAACTTGTGCTACATCATGAAATTCAGTACAATAATCCTGCAATAAACTAAACTGTACAATGTTCAGTTTTTCCTAAGACTGTGACAAAAATAATACGTTGATTCAACTCAATGTTAACTGTTGAGGCTGTAGTGTGTAATGTTTTCGTATTGCACTGCATTATTTAGCCATCCTCCTTTACGTACCAGTACCAGTCAGCTTTAACAAGTCACAGGGAGTTGAATCTCACAAAAACTGAACATTTCAAGCCTCAGATCCAGCATTCATTGCAGGGATATTGTAGTCGTTTGGATAACAATGTACAGTGGATACTACTATTGTGTCCGCCCCCTGTATGCTTTCAGTTTAGGTTTCTATCATAAATGTTGCATGCAAGATTCTGCTTATGACAAAATGAGCTTCAGTCATGCATAATACTGTAGCTGGTCTCTAGTAAACATGCAACCACATTGCAATATCTGCAAAAAGGCTGCAGGTTAAAACAGGAAGCATAGTTCCAGAAACACTGAGGAATCTTTTATCTGCCAAGAAGTTGGAGGCAGTTTGCAAAGAAAATGATACTGCCGTGTGGGCTAGTGTGTACTGTGGCGTGAGTGCAGCAAGTTTCTAATCTCTACTTGTATCTGCTTTTTCTTGAAAGTTGAACAGAACCAACTATGGTATCACCAGACTGAAACCTGGAGAATGAGGGTCTAGTACGCATCTAGAAGGCCTGATCAAACTAGAGATCTAAATAGAGTTTTACAGCTCTTTGAAGTCCAACTGTTCTAAATCCAAGTCATTACAGGACAAGCATCATTCCCATGAATTGAGTCCCAAGAACTCTCTACCCAATTTGAAACAGTTGGCCAAATGCTTCCTCAAACCAAGTTGGTTTCACACTCATCAGTATCCATCCACCCTTCCATTATTCGTGCCATGTTTGTAGTGGTAAAAGGGAGTCCAGGGCCATCCGTACCTCAAATTCTCAAGAGCCCAGGAATTATCCTGAACTAACAGGTTGGATGTGAGATGTTATCTGGCAGCTTTTCTCTGTGTGAATACTAACAAAAGCAGGCTTTCCAGGTGGTCAGACTACTTCAAGTGGCCCCATTAAAAGCCAAGGTGCAGCAGCTTGATATGGAGGCCCCTTTGAAATTCAGCCATTTATCAGCACTTAGCATTTTATTTCTGTTTTTAACATCACAGCCAGCTACATTGCATTATTACAGCCACTGTCTTTTTCCAGAGGCCAATGTCAAGATCCTAAATAAGATCGCAAGTTTCCTGAACTACTCTGCTTTGGGCTGGTCTACCCTGATGAGTATTCTCTTTTGAGGGAAACACAGCCTCAAACGTGGATGAACTGATTTTTGTCTCAGCTGCTAAAGTAAACACTGATGGACACATACTGAAAGGACAGCATCATCCGCAAATAACAGCAGTCGCTCCACACTCTCACCAAAACATGAATTTCCAAACCTTGGCTAATTTTTGTCAATTAATATGACAAACAAAAGAGTTGAAGGACACTACTTCAACATGTCTGACCTAATTGCAAAAATGCAAACACGTAATCCACCAAGGAACAAGAGTTTACCACAAAATAACCTCTGGCAATCAGGTCATGGCATGGCCATCTGCAATTCATCCTTAGTAGTTGCTCAATACTCACTATATTTGCTTCTGCAAGTACAGCAGCTGCAACCTTCTTTCTTTAAACAAGGGGCAATTTAATTTTCAACCTCTGGCCATGTTATCAGCAAACCTTGACTCTGGTATCTCTCTGGTCTGTCTGGTATCTGATGCAACTCAGCATCAGCTGGTGATCTGTTCAGATGCTCTTCATCAATATAACCAAAACACTGACTTTTTGTGAAACAACTACAAAAACTACTTCTCTTCTCCAGGACAACATAGCATTTGGCCAGACACAATATTTTTCCAGTGTTTGAGGTTGATGCACCAGCAATTCAAACAGAAGTCACAGTAAATAATGAATGCAAAGGCTGCACACTTGAGTTATATTAGGTTGTGGAATATGTGAACCTTTGTGAAGCTGGACCTCCTCTGTGTGGGGATATAAGTGGGGTATTTTAACTATTTCATACCTGCCTTTCATATGTTTATGGGAACTAAAACAAATATGAGCACTGAGCTGCATAAACAACGACACATCATGTGCTGATGTGACACATCATTTACTTTGTGCGATTTGGTTTAGGATGGCTCTATAGTACTTCTTTCAACATCATCAACCTGGAGTCACAGTAGGTAAAATATACAAAGGGTACTTTCAGGGCTGTTCCTCAGCAATATAACGTGACAAACTCAAAGTGATTAAGATCACAAAAACCTTCTGCAGAAACTTAAAGTGTGAAGAAAACACTTAATACATAATACAGCAACACATTCAGCATGCACGCTCAATATGATGATGTTAATGCTTTCTAGTCAACAGATATTAATACCCTGATATCTAATCTCACCTCTGTGTAGTCCGATGACATCTACAAAAAAGTTTCTTTCACCTTCTTTGTTCAACTTGGCACAGAAATCAGTTTCGTCTCACATTTACTGCCTCCCACAAGCACAGACAGCCAACACTATGATTTCTTTGTTTTGTTTTTTCCGGAGTAAACCACTGCCTTGTTGCTCTTCATAACCCTCCTACTGCAAAGAGTCTGCACTCACCCGCCTGCTCCTCGGGAGTCACACAACTGTTGCGATCAGTGGCCAGAGTCCAGGGTGGAGAGCAGATACAGTAGTACGACCCTGGAGTGTCCACACAGTGGCCATTCTTACAGTTGGCTGGGTCCTCACACTCATTCACATCTGCAGAACAAAAAGGTTGACTCATAGCTCAAGATAATTTTCCCAGTAGTTCTGTTAATGCAGTATAATCTGTCAGGGACACTAGGAGAAGATATTATTTCACTCACCTGCTATTGCTGCCATCACACACCTCTTCTTGTTGGAGTCTGGAGTCCAGGGCCGGATACAGTTACAGTAGAAGGACCCTTCGGTGTTGACACACTGACCATTGGTACACAGAGACTCATCATGGCATTCATTCACATCTAAGAGAGAAGATGCATCCATAAAGAACAACATGAATCTGTTACCAAGCATCTACAAAACTGACCTGCCATTATAAATGTACATAAAACTATTTTTTGAGATGGCATTTTATGGCGTTTGTCTGAGACTCTTACCAATGCACTCGAGAAGATTGCTGTCATAGTAGAAGCCCTGCTGACAGTAGCACTCGTAGCCCGGCAGCGTGTTCTCACAGCGACCCTTCTTGCAGATTTCATCAGCAAACAAGGAACACTCATCGATATCTGCAGACAAGGATGGCAAAATGTCTTTTCCAGTCACAGACTGACACAGGGGGAGTTATGGTAAGTGTTGTTCAACAGAATGAGAACAGTAACCAATATCAGGAGTGACTACAACTGTAAAGATAGGAACTGACAACTTATTTGGACAAGGACAAGTACAAATGTATTTAATTCTGGTACTACTATAATCATTTGTATATTATTTCTGCAATATATAACAGAACTTCTATGCAAAAGCAGGAATATCTTATCACTGTGTACCCCTGGCGTATGTGAATATAGTAAGTTATAATATCTACCATGGTAAGCAGGCAGACTGTACAGGAGTCCTTCATCATAGTAGAGGCCTCGCCCATTTGGACACAGGAAGTGGAACTCAGCTATGTGGAGAAGACCAGGCAGGGTTTAATAAACAGTACATAAACACAGATACAAATATGACATAATGACACACAATGATTTTACAGAAATTTAAATATAGTATAAACATCCAGCCCATAATTCTCACATTATTATCTCAATAACTTGATTATATAAAAATAAACAACAACCATCATTGTGCATGCCCTTGTTAGTTCCGTATCAAACACACTTAACTACATACCGATCAATAACTGCTGCGCATGTACAGTACTGTATGACTTGGTTGAATGTGTGTTTCCTTGTATGATGCTCTGTCCTGTATAAGTACCTGATTGGGAGACAGGACAGGGGTAGATCTCACAGTGATCTCCCCATCCCACCCCAATGGAGCAGCAGCACTCCTGCTTGGTGACGTTGGTGGCCAGGACGCTGTCGCAGAACACAGTATCATCGAGGTTCAGGTAGCACTCCTTCTTCTCGTCCATCATTACTCGAACTGCTGCAGGAGCAAACAAAGTATGTGTTAGGAAACAGAGGTTCTGATAAGCAAATCCAAAGGCTGGTCTGGATCTCAAATGGGCTTGACCTTTCTCTTAATTTTAATGGTTTAAAGCTTGTAAATTGGTTCATATAGAATATAAGATTTGGATATTTATGACCAAGGATTATAACTGTTTGGCTTTTAGGCCTCTTCGCCAAACAATTATGTTTGGTTTGAGTTTGAACTGAAATGTTTTGGGTTTGGGACAAGCAGGGATCAAATTCAGGCCTGGTTAAAGCTCTAGGATAGATGTGGGTCTCCAGTAAAGCAGAAGGAATCACAGCAGGCTTACCCTCACAGCTGTGTTTGTCCTCTGACAGGACATAACCATGATTGCAGACACACAAATACGTGCCCGGTCTGTTCTCACAAGAGCCGTAGGGCTGGCAGAGACTTCTGTCTGCGGCACATTCGTCCATGTCTGAAAGGGAAATCACACATGCTGCTCTAAGTATTTGTTTCAATCCAAACACCATCTGAGTTGCAAACAAAACAGCCTTCTTTCAAAGTAAAGTGAGGAAACATTTGGTTATTGATGGATTTCTTCATTTTAAATATTAGCAAATGTAGTGCAAAAAGCATGTATGCTATTTTTTACTTAAAATCTTATTATGCAATGTTTCATCTTTGAGATATGTGTAAATTACACCTGTCAGTGATCTGTTCTCAATGGAGTAAAAGATTGAGTGTTTATTATATGGGAAACAGTGAAAAGCAATTGTGCCCAATTCTCCTTGGTCTTTCAACATAATCTCTTAAAAGAGATCGAAAATAAAACTTGAAAAGATTGTGAAAGATTAAAGATACTGTAAATAAAATAAACTTCAAACTGAAATTCAGCTTACTATCTCCTGCATAAGAGCGAGTTACTAGTTACCAGGAAAATGACAGAGAGCATCCTGTTTTCTAATAACAGTCTGGCTTTAACGATCTGAAGAGACTGACCTTGGCATCTCCTGCCTCCGACCAACGTGTAACCCTTCTGGCACTCACAGTGGTATGAGCCCATATTGTTGATACAGCGGCCCCTCTGACAGTTTGATGGCCTCTCACACTCGTTGATATCTAAAGGGAAAGTGACAAACACAATGTTGGAATGTGACACGTGTGGTGAGTGGTTTTGAAATTTATTAATGAACTGGTCAAAGCCAAACTGAAGCCAGTCACTCCTTGCTTTGTCAAATATTGTCTATTGAGTTTCAGTTGATAATTAACTACATATTTCTGCTGTGTGAACAATCCTAAAATAGAGGATTTCCTGAATAATTCATGCCTTCACAGTGGCTGCCTTCCTGTGTGCGCTGGTATCCAGGGTAGCACTGACACTGGAAGGAGCCTTCTGTATTGATGCAGTGGCCATAAGCACACAGCCTGACGTCCTCACACTCATCAATGTCTGTTTGGGAAAAGGAAAAGCATGCAAACTATGTAAGTGATTGAGAATTTCTCATTACATCTACCATAAGAAACTTAGTCTGGTTAGGAAAGCGTTACTTACCACTGCAACCTTTGCTGTCTGAAGATGGGAGGAAGCCCTCATTGCACAGGCAGCGGTAAGTACCAGGGAGGTTCTCACAGCGCCCATTAGGACAGATGCCAGGCTTCTGACACTCATTAATGTCTGGTGAAATGAGATGAAAAGAAGGTAAATCATTTGGACTTCTGCTGATTTCAACTGCAAATTATTGACTCATTTGGAAAGGCTAGTTTTAACAAGGCCTGATGACATTAGTCTAACACGTTTCACTGTAATAATGCCCAAGACACTGCTGGCACAACATTAAAACAATAGGTCTGGATGCAAAAGCATATTTAAGAAGTTATTCTGCTCTGTACTAATGAGTATAATTGGCTTTTCTTTGGGCCTCTGCTGCTGAGTCAATGTAGGTAAATTACTGCTCATTGTGATCGATGTTGTCCATTTTTCGCAGAGCTAAAATATATCCATATTGCCAGTCAGACAATACCATTTTAGCATGATAATAATGGACTCCATTTGGCAGTATCCCACAAAAACACACACACTGACTGAATTTGTCTGGGTTGCACTCACCATAGCAGGTGCCGGCCCGGGCCTCGTGACCAGGCAAGCAAGGGACGCACTCATAGGAGCCTGGTGTGTTCTCACATTGCTCGTTGGGACAAGTGTCGGGATTCAAGCACTCATTTATGTCTGTAATAAGTAGGAAGAAGTTTCACATACACGTTTGGATTAGTCACAAGTATTCACGAACACATGCAGGGCAAAGACGCAAACATATTATAGAGACACACATAATAAGTATTGTGTCAGTGGACAGACAGTACACTAATATCTATAATGCCATAATAATCAGTGCCTTTGTACCTTCACAGACTGGATGACGGTGTGACTTGCTCCTAAAGCCGCTGTGACATTCACATTTATAAGAACCGGGTAGGTTCACACACTGGCCTCCGACACCGCAGATGTCTTGCTTAGAACACTCATTCACATCTGCAAAACAGTAAGGATGTAGCCAACGCAGGATCTGATAACCTACAGAAACAAGACACCTTCAAACCTAACTTACCTATGCACTTAAGTCTCCCATGCTGCACCATGTGTTTATAACCCTGACGACAGAGGCATTTGTAACTTCCCTCTATGTTGACGCAAAGGCCTCTGCCGTGGCCGCACGGTTCTGTCTCACATTCATTATTATCTGCAGAACAGAAGAGAGGAGTGAGAAAAGTGCACTGACGACACACGATGAAAGCAGCGCTGACGATTACAGACAGACGACCGGGGCTCATCAGGCTCAGATGACAGGCTCTGATTCCTGGAAGTTTTCCATCACCGATCCTAACTTCATTCCTTTAGTGATAGTGTGTAATCGACTAGCTCTTACTTGACTATCACATCCATTCACGTCACAGCTAAGTTTACAAATCAATATATTTCACTCCAAGAAGACTTACTGTTTGTGTTCACACCTCAAAATAAGTATAAAAGCGTAACCAATAAAAAATAGATCTATATTTTTGGCTCAGTCTTGAAGGGATTTTTAGATGCAGAGACATTATTTTCAACCAATCAAATTCAAATTGTACACCATTGCAGTTAGGTTCACAGTTTTATGGCACATCTGCTTTTTTTATACCTTATCTATTTTCACATTTGAGCATCACCACTTTTCCCGTGACTGCTAAATGCTCACATCTTTCAAACTCCATAAACTCCAGTTTGTAATGCAGGCTTTCTGTTTTCTGTTCTGTTTCTCTGTTTTCAGTCTCAAGCGCAACCTGAAATGTTTTCCTGTGCAATTGTATTCACAGGTAAAATCATCCTCCTCATGAATAAATTGTTGCCCCTTGACTAAAGCTAAACTTTAAGACAGTTGAAGAGGAAACTATTGATTTAGCAGCCAAATTAAAAGCTTTTTATATCACACAAAATCAAGTTTAATTGTGGATGCCAAAAAATGATTGGAATTGTCATAAGTCATGCATAAATTATGCAGACCAAAAATAGTTGTAATTATCTGTCTAGATATAATTACAGAGGTGAAAAGGCTTTAACAGTCAACATGCAAAAGGTATGACGAGGATCAGATAACAATCAGAAACAGCCAGCTTTTTTCTGACACACATCATCATGTGTGTTTTATGTTTTTTAATCCTTCCGATCGTGCATGGAGCTTTGAGAAGAAAAGCTAGCTTGAAACAAAAAACAAAATAACTTCCTGGAACCAGAGTGACTACTGTTTGCCAGGGGATAACCATGCACAAGAGACTTCAATGAGAAATTTCTTGTGGCTAGTCATCACCGTTCCATCCCTGCACCACCGTCCCTACCATTGTCTCTTACCCTCACAGATGTTCCTCTGCGGGTTGAGATGGTAGCCAGGGTGACAGTGACAGATGGGGCCGTTCAGGCTGTTCTCACACTCCCCATGGCCACAAATGTTCCTGCTTAGCCTGCATTCATCTGTCTCTGCTTCAAGGAGGGAACAGAGAAAGAACCAGCATCATATATATACATGCATATATATATACAGATACATAGATGTGTGTGTGTGTGTGTATATATAGATATATCTATATATACACGTCAGACTTTTTCACATCAAAGCCAATGACAGGTGTCATTGTAAGAGAAATTGTATTGAATTCTTAAGGAGGACAGAAGACAGGTTAGACCAGATTTAGAGTAAGAAAGCTGTAAAAGCAGAACTTCTAAATAAAGACTGTTTTGTGGCTCTGGTAAGTGCTTACCACTGATATCTTTGGAAGGAATGTTTTTTTCTTTCTATGGACATTTTTATGGAAGTGTGTATCACGTAACCTGCTTTTAAATACCAGCGCAAACTGTACTGTAGTTATGCACTTGCTTCCATAAAACACGAAGAGTGTGAATATAGCCTTCGGGCTGGTTCATGCTTCACAGCTGAAAGCACACGACATGCAAAGTGTCCAAACCCATCACTTAACCATTAAAGAGGCACGCATCTGACACGATTTAGCTCAGCATTAAACTGGACTTGCGCATCCACAGGGATTGCCTCGGTGTCTAAATAACTCTTTTTCATGCAGTCATAAATTATGTTTATCATGTGGAGAAAGTCAACATGTCATTTGTGTGCACCCAAAGCTCACCACAATATCTACTCTTACTGGGTAATGCAGAGAGCAGGGTTTTCCAGTTTGACGCGCTTGAAACATGAACCGGCCTCGAAAGAAGTAACTCTCTATAAGCTTCATGCAGAATAGACGTTGGAGTGAGTCTGAGGCTTGCAGGGAACTCACGCAAGACTTTTGTCTGTGTTTCGAAGGGGTCATTGCCTGGGGTCAATCTGATGATTGTTGGAGGGGTGGGTTTAACAACTGTGGATCCAACAGAAGAGAGATGAAGCGGACAGACTTCAGGAGGAAATTTGACATGTTGAACATTAGTAATGGTATTTTGGTCTTCATCACACATGGGCAACATTTCTCTAAGCTAGTCTATTAGTCGCTGTTGCAGCAAGACAGAAACTTTTCCCCCCATTGTTACAGCCAAAGTACATGAAACACCAATTTCAAATAAATGTTCACTTGTGTTTCAACATGTTCTATCACTGGAGTCATGGAACATGAATCTGACAGGTGAGGTTAGAGGTGAGTTTACCCGGCACACGAGGACTGCTGGTGCTGGTGGGAGCCTGCTGCGCAGCAGTTGTTGTCTCCAGAGGCCTCTCCTGTTTGAAGGGGATAATTAGATGTCAAAACAGCAAAAACAAGCAGTTATTATTACTGCATCAAAGATGGAAATAATGTCTTACCAGCTGCTTTGGTTCTGAAAAGAAAAGAGATAGAGGGGGATTAAAACTGAGAATTCACGTGATCCGTGCAAAGGACTTGCAATAGACGTGTTAGAAATGTTTGAGTTTGAATGTAGTGTAAACAGTACTTGAGGACTCACCCTCCTTGTCAGGCTTCCGGGGGAAGAGGAGGGGAGGGAAGGCCACAGTCTCTCTTATATTTTGGAGAAAATAGCCTTTCCCAGCAGGGCAGATCTTACTGAAGGCCACTGAGTGCCACACGGAGAAAGAGGAGAGGATTTTTTTCAGAATTTAAAAACTTTAGCAGCTTAATTGCTGTTCAGATAACAAGAGAATCTAACACAACATATCGAAACTTGCTTTGAGTGAACGAGCTTTGAGAGTACATCCAATATGTTAGTCAAATTTATGACAGTAGACAATGTAGACAAACATATTAAGTACAGAGTGTATTGGGAAACTGATTTATTGCTCCCCAGTTCACATTAACTATCAATCCAATACAGAGAGCAGAAACTTCACACATAATGAATAACAGGTCCATTCTTATATCCTTACATCTCCAGTTTCCAAGTTTGTGTCATCAGGCACTTGAGCTGCATAATGACTTGAAATAATCATCACCGTACATTATATCAACCTTAATGAGTATTACGATAAACTCTTTCATTTAGACTAAACCACACATGGATGAGATTAACATGAATTTAACATTTTAAAGGAGTAAGAACACAAAATCTACATGCAGCGAAGAGAGATCATTTAATACAAACCTATGGCGAAATGATGCTGTAATTGGGTTCATAAAGAAGTGTGTTTACATGTACATGAGGAGACAGGTTTTATCGTGACACCATAATACCTCAGCTTGCATCTGCATCCACTCACCTGTGCCCACCTGAGGACATCTCTCACAGTTGGGTCCCCAGGCTTTGCCCACTGTACAGCAGCATGTCTCCTGGGTGAGGTGGGGAGGCAGCGCGTGCTCGCAGCCCCTGGCCTCGGACGCCATCAGGAAGCACTGAGCCTGCTCTGCTGGAGACTCTGAGAGCGGAGACAATGGGGTTTCATTTGGGAATGAGAATCCCAGTTTGAAGTGAGAGTTTAATGCCATTCAAGTGGATAATCAGTGAAAAGCAGAGAAGAGAGAAAGCTCTTACTCACCAACACATCGATTCCTGTCCAACACCATACCGGCCTTGCAAGAACATTTGAAGCTGCCCAGTGTGTTCAGACAGTCTCCATTCTGGCAGACACCCTGCATGGAGCACTCGTTGATATCTTCCAGGTCAGGAGGTGGGGTGTAAAAATGAAAAGGTTATTTTGATGTACTGTAAAGGACGACATGTATTCAGAAAGCAAGTTTTTAGTACATAAAAACTGGACACGACAGAAACAACACCCAAACTGAGCTCTTTGCTCTGATTTGTCCTTGTCATAAGCTACATTCTGCCCGCGTTACCTTGACAGTGTGTGCTGTTGAATCTTTTATAGCCTTGTGGACAGGTAGAGCCGTAGTCTTCCACAATGGTCTGCTTGACTGATGCATCTGAGGGAGGAGAAATGTTGTTGCATTTGAGGAATGAGAAGGACTGCAGGTGGATCGCTTTTCATGTGTACAAACAAATGTGACACTTTGAAAGCCGTCTAGGAAAGACTGTCCATGTGTGAATGTTCATACGATTCTCCATTTGTGCAACTCATTGAGAGGCGACTACAAAGACACATAAAAGACACGGAATTCTCAGAGGGAGACCGGGGAGGCGGTGGGATGATTTTTGCATTTCATTTGAAGTGAGGGCTTATATTATTGTGGAACAACCAGCACGTTGTAAATGAACAGCCCAACATTCTGGGAAATACACTTATTTGCTTTCTTACTGAGAGTTTGATGATGAGTTCGACTGTGCGCTACTGTAAGTAGGGAGCTGGTGGAAGAGGTGATAAAAAAGCATAAAGACTAGAAACAGGGGAAAACAGCTGGGCTGGCTCTGTACAAAATTCAAAAAGACACCTACCAGCATCTAAAACTGACTATTTAACATGCTCGATCTCTTCTGTTTAATCTACATGAAGGTCAGTTTTTTTTGCTTTTAGCACAAGGCAAATAAACTTTTCCCACGATGTCAAACTGTTCTTTGAATATTATATATGAATGTGAGTCTAAAAATATTAAAAAACAACAAACTAAGCTTCATTACATGCACATTGCATTGAAAGTGCTATATTTTTGGGAATGATTTGCTTGCTGGCAGAATATCTGATGAGAAAATTGATACCAATCTCATATCTCTTTGTTAAATACAGGGCTCTAGCCTGATATCTCTTTGTTAAATACAGGGCTCAAGCCTGATATCTCTTTGTTAAATACAGGGCTCAAGCCTGATATCTCTTTGTTAAATACAGGGCTCTAGCCTGATTAGCTTAGCTTAGCACAAAGCCTGGAGACAGGGAAAATAGCTGGTCTGGCTCTGTCAAAATCTGCCTACCAGCACTTCTAAAGCTCACTAATTAACACGGTTTAGCTTGTTTAATTTGATCCATACAAAAACTTAAGTGAAAAGGCTTCATATTTGCCATACAGACATCTGAGTGATCCTGATCTTCTCATCTAACTCCACCAGAAAAAGAATAAGTGTGTTTCCAAAATGTCAAACTCGTCCTTTAACACTTTGTCCTGATTCATCTTATTTTACAAACCAGTATTTTCTTCTGTCTTTGCTGCTTTAACTTTTCTAATGACAGTTTCTTTATGAGGCCTTTGATGAAAAGTAGCTTGTCAAAAAATAGACTGAAAAAGTCTCTCATAACGTTTGAACTTGTACTGATGCCTTTTCCTTGTTTTTATTCTTACTCTAAATGAGCCATGAACACATAACACAGAAGAATGTTCTGCTTTCCATGAGGGAGTAAAAACATGCAAGGCAGTTTTATAACGTTTTGGAAGCTCAATGAAAAAACAGGCAAGATCTATTTTAGCCATTTCCATTAAAAAAGAGAAGTTTGTAAATGGGCATGAATGTAACAAAACAGACAGAACTGCAGGCAGGAATCCAGTTATCTAAAGACTAACCAGACGCACAGTATCAGGTTAGTCAAAGGCTGCATTGTCTGAGTTAGAACTGAGAGACGGAATAATAGCAGAGTGGAAAAACGTGAGTAGCCAAGATTTTCTTGAAATTCAATCTTCAGCAATGTGATGACAGTCCTGCACTGGGCAGGCCCATAGGAACATGCTTAAGTAGAGGGTTATTTTCCACATTCTCTTTTTCTGCCTCACTGTCTGTGTGTAATTCCCATAATTTCTTCCGTTTTCTCCTTCTCGACTGTTCACACACTCCCGACCTTACCACTAACTTTCATGTACACATTTTTATAGAGGTACAAAGTGATTGTTTTAATCCAGGGCCATAATTTCATGAGGTGGAAGGTATAAATTGCCGGGAATGTTTGACATTTTTGGCTCAATAAACAATAATTTATTGCCAGGAAAACACGAGATGTAGATCAGATGAAAATCTAGACCAAAGGACTGTTTTAAGAGAACAATTTGTTGCTCTTTCACGTCCGAATAAAAGAACTTTGACAAGAATAAACATACAGTGGGAGCTGGAAAAAAATGAATTAGAGCCAAATAAAATGAAAAATGAGAGCAGAAGAGATCTCACTTGGTAGTTTGGGGCACTGATAACACTTGTTTTGTCCCCATGAATTCCCCACACTGCCACAGCAGTCCTCCTGATTGGTCAGAACAGGCAGCGGGGTGCTGTTGCACTAAAGCAAGACGAGACAGAGGAATGTTAAGAGGGCAAAATGACAAAACAAAACTTTGGAGGTTGCCCATCACTGCAGCATGTGTCTAAACCCACAGCTTGTTTGGGGGTGGTCTCCTGGAAGCAGCGCCCCTTCGGTTTGTGCCTCGTGGGGATC
The DNA here is from genome assembly GCF_039877785.1 of Chaetodon trifascialis. NCBI lineage: Eukaryota > Metazoa > Chordata > Actinopteri > Chaetodontiformes > Chaetodontidae > Chaetodon > Chaetodon trifascialis. Next base: position 14,899,277 of record NC_092071.1, on the reverse strand, counting down.
GGGCGTGGTCCTGTCTTGTGAGGAGGCTTGACAACTGATTGGTCGAGAGGCTGAATGACCACAGAGGTCAGAGTGTCGGGCGGGTGGTGAACACGTAAATTAATCTGCACTGGAAACAGGGAAAGGAAAGACAACGGAAGAACAAAATGTATCACAAACACATATTTTTGTCACTCAAAACAAACCAGGAGATGCAAAAGTCCTGGCAATCACTGTGGTAAATGGTAGATACCTTCAGACGAGTGGTGCCCTACTTGTGTCAAGGGTAGTGAGAAGTGTGTTTGCGTCAGCTGGGTGCGCCCTATGCCTGACTGCTCGCCTAGTTTCATGCCATCTGGTTTCAAAGATGTGGGGTAGACAGGCTGCTTGTTGCCTCGCGCTGCCTGAGCTTGCTGCGTCTGCTGGAGTGGAAACTGGCAGAGCCGCCCGGTGAAGCCAGGCGGGCACAGGCAGTGCTTCCTCGAGCTGCATACTCCTCCATTCATACACGTCAGGGGGCACACAACTGCAGAGAGAAACAGGGGAAAAGTTGTCATACCGAGACGGGCAGACTCCCACCGGTCAAAAGTTCATAGCTATGAATCAGAGCAGATGATTGGAAGAGGAAAAACTGAACAACACAAAGCAAATAAGTTAAATGAATAACAAATGACAGTTGCTCTGGAAAAATTGCTCAGGAAAACGTCAGATACACCAAGATATTTACTCATAAGTCTGGAATTGCTCATTTTGAAACCATTTACCTCAGAGACAGACTGAGGTTTCTATCAGATAAATATGACAGGCAGACAGAAAGCAAGACAGACAGAAAGTTTGTGGCTTGAGCAGGATCATGTAAACAATAATCACTGTGAAATGTACCGCTGTAGAAATCACATTACATCACACGCTTAACGGACCAACAGGTCCATGAAGCCAGTCAGCAACAGCATCGGAGCAGGAGAGCAGGCAGAGCCATTGATCTGTTCCACAGCTTCATTCTGGCATATGGGAAAGATCTCGACATGTACGGGAAAACTGCTGGCTGGAGAAAGGTTTATGGCATATAGAGTGCTCACTGCGGTTTTATTGGGTCTCCCATTGTGTTTATTTTAAGTCCAGTTGTTTTTGAAATTCCCACAATAGAACAATCAGAGGAAAGAAAGAGAGAGCGAGAGAGCAGGGCTGTGGAGAAAACTGCAAGCGAGTTATGAGCCCTGGGAGAGATTTGAGAGAAACTGAAACCAGGTAATAATACAAGTAGTACGACCATAATGAAGTAAGAGTGACAGTCCAGTCAGGAAAACCATCTCATCTCAGCACTCCTTTCACATGCTGGCTGACAGCCACAATTTTTCAGTTTCAGTATCACTACCAAACATTTGTTGCAGTGCCTTACTTTAAATGCATGTTTAAATATGTATGAACACATTTTTCTACAAAAACCTCTTTTGTCATTCAATCAGAGCAGCCAAACTCCTGAACTGCTGTAATCTTTAAATTAATATCTTCAACCAAACAGCCATACAAATGAACACTTTTCTTTTTTCTCAACCAGTAATCGACAACAATTTTGATAATTAATTGACCACTTGCCAGGAAACCTGCAGAGACTCCAAGAAATACACATGAAGAGAAAACAGATTAGTGAGCTTTAGATGTGCTGCTAGGCAGATTTTGTCTGAGCCAAGTTGCCTGTTTGCCTGTTTCCAGCTGCTGTAGCCTCATACTTGACGATGTCACTTTGGGTTCTGGGAAACTATTATTGTCATTTTTCAACAGTGACTGGTGAAATTTTACAGACCAAAAATAATAAAAAATAATAGCCAAGTTAATTCAGAATGAACAAAATAATTAGTCACAGCCCTGCAGTGTCTAATAAACAAAGAAAAATAAGCATTGACAGTTGGTTTTTGACTGTGTTATGGTCACATTTCAGTTCAACACTAAGCCCTACAATTTTCCTAAACATTAAGAGTTACAGCGTTTTTTAAGTCCTTCATCTCTCTTACGTCAGCTAATCCAGTGCAGAAGTTTACACAAAGTAACATGTATCATAAAACACAACTAATTCATTTTTATACGCTGGTTCCTACACAGTAGAATACCACTACTGCTTCCATTATTACTACTTCAAATATATCAACCACAACTAGTATGACTACAACAATAACTACCATTACTACCAGTAAAGACAAATGTAAGTTTAGGCGTGGAAATAATTTTTCTGTTTGTATATTTGGTGGGTCACAGGCAGTGAACACAAGCACGCTCTGTGCAGTTTTAGTTGATGATTAATGTTGAAGTTCGCCTTTTTCAAGCAGTTACTACTTGTTGCCATTTGGAGATGCCAAAACTGTAACATCTGAGCTTTTCAGACCCAAACAAACTCATCCTGAAAGTAAAAACTGGGCTGGAGGAGAGGAAAGGAGAAGACTGGAGGCCTCCCTCTGCTGCTGAGCCAAGTGTGCACACATGGATGTGATTATATGTGGACTTCCAGGGAGTCTGGGCTGCAGCGTAATTAGGGGACTAGATCACTTTAAACACAGCAGGGACATCCTCACATAGTGAAAGTCAGACAGAAAAATTAAGGAACCTCAATGAAACACCCAACTAGCAGGGTAAAATGTATAAATCTGAAGCAAGATGGATACTTCAGAAGAAGCCTTCCTCTACCTACACCATGTGACAGTGGTCTTTAACCACCAGGACTGAGAGCAGGCAGCAACATGCAGAATCGAGCTGGAAGGCTCAGGCATGGCAGGAAGAAGAAGGAGAGGAGCACAGACTGCAGACGACAGACTCAGTCTGACCTAAGAGCTCCAGTTTCCACAGTTCAGGTTTCATCCCTGAACTGGATTGAGAATGAGAGGAAACCAGGAGAGATGCGGGGGTTGAAAATTACGATCGCAGACACAGAAAGTCAGGAAAAGAGCCTGTTTCCAAATGTGATTACACAATCTCAACCCACAGAGACTGCTGAGATGACATACTGTTGGGAAAGTCTGTGCTGAGGCCCCGTCTGGCTGCGAAGGTGTCTGATGTGTGTAGCACAGTCTGGGTCAATGCCACACTGATGAATACAAAGGAGAGGGGAGGAATCAGATTTCTTGGGTGGGGATCGTGAGAATGAGATCACTTGTGAAATGAGCCCAGTGTGATGCCATGCAACACACAGCGCAAAGTCAAATACACAGCAGCAACTGCCAGCACACCTCCTTTTACAGTCTTGACAGATACTGATTCGAATACCTCAGCTTCAGATATCTGCCATGACAGAGTACCAGTATGATACCCTTGCTGTCTTTTTCCCACACTGAAAGTCTGTTTATCTCTCATGGAATGCACTTAAATTATTTTTATGTTAGGTAACAAGAGACCAAACACATAGAAATTTTACTCAATGTGGATCGGTCGGCTATCAGCTCCCAGCATCCTTACACTTCCACTGCGTACTGTTACATGCAGTTTGTGTGACTTTCAGTTTGGTGCATAATAATCTCACATGCTGGTTCATGGCTGTTGTTTATGCAACTGGTCCGTTTTCCCATGACTCATGAATCACACTGTTTTATCCAATTCATGTGTCGACTGAAACAGGAAATACAAAAAAAGAAAACATGCACTTCACTGCATACATAAATGATATGAAGGGCAGCTCAGTTTTGGGGGACTCTGATGTTGGAAGGATGCTTTGTTCTTGTCTCTGTCCCCACATAATTGGTGCGCTGAACAGTGAAATACTGGATGTAAACGGGATCATTAGCACTCCACTTCTTCTTAGTTCTGAAGCAGTGCAAAGTGACACGGCAGCTCTAACTAAACTACACTTTGTCGCCTTAGAAACATTATTCATAAAGTCTAACTTCCTCTAACTTGATGAACTTTGATGAATTGCCTTGCCTGATGTTCAGCATCCTTTCAGTCTGTACACAGAGCCACAATAATAAAGCATAGAGAAAGACAGCACCTAAACTCCCTGAACATTATTCACATTCACATATACGTCCATATTGAGGGGAGAGGAGGGTTTCCAGGTTCATCACAGCTCCACACAGTATCAGACTAAAGCTCTCAACAACAGGTGCTACCACAACTGCACTTCATGCCAATATTATCCTGATTATTGGATTCTGTTTAAGTCAGCAGTCTGTTTATCTTCAGAGCTCCAGGAGGACCGAATCATTTGTATGTTATAACACACACACACACACACACATACAGTGACTCCTTCACATCTGTCTCCTTCATTTAAGCTTGAGCCACACTGGCAATGCACAGGCTAATGTTTTCTGCAGATCTTATAAGTGAATGGGTGTGTTTTCATCCGTGTGTGTGTGTCAGAGCTATTAAGTGGAGGGTGTACCGTCTCCTGGAAAGCCGCTGCGGTTACGTGACTGCACCGCACTACATACGGAAAGGAGCACCAAGCTTTAAAGTTGAGATCATAACAAGGATTTTTCTTTCCAGCGGACTTTCCCTTTAAATCATCACCTCGGAGTTCATTAGCAGAATTTATGATGTGAAATCGCTCACCGACTCTCCCTGTCAGTTAGCTTAGCGCCTTGGAGGCCGCCCTCCGCGTTGTACCACGCCTTTGTCTTTATGGATCCAACACATTCCTCAGACTAGAGGTGGTGTGTTATTAAAAATCAAATGCACCTAAGAGTTGTTTGGTGGTCTGAATGAATGTGAGGTATGAGCAGAGGAGGCACTTGTGTATGTGAAGCAGTAGTGCGATCATGAACCTTATTTTCCACGTGTCCCAGTCAAAGAAAATAGAGGAAGTTCAGAGCAATCCAGGGTCCCCAGTAGTGATTTAATAACTTTATTAACTGTAATTAACGATTTGAATGATCTTGAATAACTGTACTGCCATTAAATAGCCATATTTTACCATATATGGTCTCAGTCAGCTCAGAGAACATCCAGAGTTGACTTTATGCTCTGCTGTCACGGCTCTGAAATCTAATTTAATATTGAACGTCAGCTTGCAGGTTCGTTCCAAGACAGTGTATAATTTTCCCATGCAGGACTCACTCCAAGTGCGAGAGCGAACTGAACTGAGTAAAGAGACAAAAAGAAGGGGGGAAAGTCTTTGTCTTCAAGCTCTTCTCGTCAGAGTGTTTCATGTGACATATGAGTGAGAGCTCCTGCTTCATGATGTCATGATTCACACTCACAGCATGGTCTGGCTGGGGGAGGATATCTTTGTCATATGTATCAGATATCTGGTGAAAGTGAGGGGGGAAAGCAAAAAAGGGGCAGAGGGGAGAGATGTGAAATCCAGAGAATCAAAAATAATGCGACATTTCAGGAGGATTATTGTGATTCCCAGACATGTTTTCTTTTCCTTTAAGGAAAAACATACTGTACATTCCTCAACTGCTAAGTAAGCAAGTCTAGTGTAACTACCACGACATATTTAACAGACACCATGTATGTCCATGAAAACATATAGAGACAGACACAGACACACAGTTTTCATATTTTTGCCAAATTATAGGTAATAACTGGTAGTGGGAAAATTATACTTGTCTGTCCTTTTTGTTGCAGGCTGAGCAGAAAAATGTCTTTGCACAGGCATGTATGTGTGAAAAGACAAATTGAAAGAATGAATGACACAAAGAAAGACACAAAGAAAGAAAGAATGAAAGAAAGAAAGGAAAAATTGCCCTCCGACTGCCCTGTGACCACCCACCCACTCACTCCTGTCTGTCTGGAGATGACGCATCTTCAGCCCCCTCCCTCCACAGCGTCCTCTCAGCCACGGCCGCACCCTCCCAGCACAAAAACAACAAATTACAGCCCTACAAACCACAGTTCAAAAGCGCCCCAGTTCACTGAACTGCAAGCTACAGCAGACATCATTTCACATCACACAGATGATACGACAGTCTGATCTGTCCTTTTCTTTGAACACAGTTATATCCTGGTAAAATGAAAAAAACAAATGCAATTCATCCAGTCTGCAACAGTCAGACACCAAAATCTGTGATAGATGCTCAGTGAGTCACTTTCACTCAGTCTGAATTTTGGGGCTTTTTGGGCAACGTGTGACCCTGTTTGTGGTAATGTCAGCTGACACAGATACAGAAATACACAGTGAGTCGTGTTTCCACTGGTTGTAATCGAACTATAATGATGAAGCAGAAGCAGACTTTGAAAACACAGACAAAAAAAATATAAATACTTCTCTGTCTGACACTCTTCTGTGATTTAAGAAGAGCACACAGTTGCCCATCGTCATCATATCATTTCTCTTGCAGTCACCGTAAGGTTGCAAGGCAACCAGCAGGGCATCCACGAAGTCACTGCTCCTGGTCATTTTTTCCCTTCTGTTTATGTACAGACCAAACAAATGAGACAGCGTGTTAATTCATGAGCTTTAGGGGTGCTGGAAGGCAGATTTTGTTAACTTCAGAATGAGCCAGGCTAGCTGTTTTCCACGTGGTTCCAGCATTTATGCTGTGCTAAGCTAACAATCTCCAGATAGGAGGGTGGTATCGACCTTTTTATCCGAGTCTTGGCAAGGCAGTGAATATGGCTAATTCATTACAAAACAATGACCTACTTAAACATACACAACAGACTCAGTAGCTTGGTTATGAGCTCAGCTTTCTTCACCAGCCATTTGCTGATTTCTGCCCTGTGCCTTTTATTGCTGGGCACATAACGTAAACTCGACTTCTCTGAGCTGGAACTGGCTACCTATGTTGTGATACTGCGGGGTATGAGAACAGTGTGGCTCAAACATACTGCTCCAGCCTGGAAAAGTAAAACAAGCCACAAGCACCTAAAAGCTGCATAGAGCTGCTGTGTCAGGTGTTCATTCTCAGGGGGTTCGGCACTATGAGCGACCCTTTCACATTACACAGTCATTTGGCTCAATGTTATCATCGAAAGCTTAATTTAATCTGTTTCAAGTATTTCTATGAGTATTCCTTGAGTGTATTACTGCTACCGAATTTCATCGTTCATGACCTAAGGGGAACCATGACTAAACAACACTGGGCCCCATAAACAGTAAACATAGCTGCTGCTGGAGCCACTGTTTAAAAAGAGAATAGTGGAATGGCTATCATCATATGACGTGCTTCCCTTTACCATCAGCTCCAAAGCAGGAAACCGCATCCCCAAATACGCCTACCATCAACTGGCACTGAGAGACCACATACCACACTGAGAGAAAGAGCGACGTATGAAGTGGGTCAGACTCTTGCAGCTGAGCCAGACGTTGGGAGTAAATGACATAATCACTGCCTTTTGAAAACACAAACCTGCGTACGCATCCCTCCTCCCCCTGCACGACTCCCTGTGCTCCGTCAACACCGAGAAGCTCTGAGCGGCCTCGGCCTCAGCTATCCAAACAATAGTGCCGCCCTTTGCCAGAGTCCACCACTGTCACCAAAGGTATTCATTACCTCTCACAGTCAGCCTAAAACAACAGTTTGTTGATCTTACAGAAACTGAATGATGACGATGAGCAGACTCCTACTGAGAAAAGTGAAGCAGCCATCATCAGGAGGATCAGGATGGATCTGCGTAAGGAGGTTTGCAATTATACAAATCTAAATCAAACTCTGCCTTGCACAATGTGATTTTCGCATGTCATGGAAATATGTGGTGTGGTTTCCATAGCTCTTGGGTGGGCATGAATCCAGCGTTACCCTGTCACTCCCCTCTGGCAGAGATGCTTGTGGAAGGAGAGCCAGAGAGTCAGACAGGATCTTGGCGCAGATATGGATGATGTCATAATGACCGTCTAAAAGCCTCAGCTATAGGGACTGGCGGGCAGGCAGGTAGAGTGCTGACAGCGCTCTGCTGAGATTATGTTAGATACCTGCCCTGCGGGACGCTGGAGCGCGTGGCAGGTAAAGTCTGTAGACTGCACAGTCCCAGGCCACGGCAGCAGGCAGCGCTGGCAGAGGCCGTGTTGTTCTGTTTACCCTGGCTAATCGCTACAGCTACAGGGTCCTGCACGGTGTGGGCGCAGTCCCTCGCACTCGCATTCCACTGCACGGCTTTAAATAACTGCTGCGTTTCTCCCCCTCTCTAAGCAAATGGGAGGAGAGTGTTAAAGATGGCAAAGAAGGCTGTTTGTTTGAGCTGGGTTCAGTATACTGCTCTTGAGCACCGAACACACTCAGGAGCACACATGCAAACATACACACAGTTCCCTTGTGACGTTCCAAAAAACACCTAATTGCTGCTTTGTTTTCCAAACTTAATTTACTGTGATGCTTTTTTCGACCTGGCCAGCATGTTTTGGTTTTTTGTTTGTTTTGTGTGTGTGTGTGTGTGTGTGTGTGTGTGTGTGTGTGTGTGTGTGTGTGTGTGTGTGTGTGTGTGTGTGTGTTTTAGCTGAAAGTGATGACATGGGAGAGTCTGATCTCATGCAAAAGTCCTGCTCAGATCATGTGGATTTTCTCTGTAAATGAGTGTTGCGGTGCATTCCTCACAAATGTAAACACAGAATGTGGTTTCTGTAGTTTTAACCCTGTTTCATATATTTATCATGTTGCTGGATTGTTAGACTGATTTAAAGGAGAGGTGACATCATGTCTTTAAGATTTTACTTTGCTGTGAACGGTGCCTGCATTATTTTCCCAAAGTAAAGAGTCTTATTAGTCTCAGTCTTATCTTTTTTCCAAAAAAAGATCAGAGTCTAATCTATGAATACACACAGCATATGGCATGTTCATATTCCTGAAACTTTTAATAGCTTTATAAGTGTGAAAGTTCTACATGGTGATAGCGTCCACTTCTGAAACGATGGTAAAAGGTTAATGAGAACGGCAGACTCCAAATAACCCCATGTATTATTTTCCCACCATGCATAAATAGACATCCGGAGGTGACAGAATGTGCAACCATAAATATGAAAACACAGCCTTGACAGGAGGTAATGATCAGTGAACACACAAGACAAATGTGCATTTCACCAAAAGTAAGAAGCTTTCACCATCAATAAGCTGCAAATGAATGTGTATGAGCTTCCCTCGCGCATGTGTGTGCTTGTGTTTGAGAGGGTGTGAGCGCGGGAGCCGTGCCCAGCTTGGCCTCTGAGTTCAGTCCAAGCTGTGGCAAAAACCCGGAGTGCTACGGGTTTTTGGTTGCCCGTGTTAGACCGCCTTCTCCAAAGTTTGGCATGACAGACAGAAGAGTGTGTGGGGAAGAGCAGAGGGCTTTGAAAGTTAAAATAAACTGACCTCCTAAATAGAGAGAAAGCAGAAGCAGCGCTGTCTGCTGTATTTGACTGCCTTGACTTCATATTCAGGCTCCCATGGACCTCTGACCCATGCCAAGGGAAAACCAAAACAAACCACAGGGCTACTACTGTCACTTTACTCTAAATGCAGAACCACATGGGAAATCCTGAAATAGCCATATCCACTTCTCACGATGCCCATTTTAGGGGAGACGACTGGGATGTGATAATACCACTTCCTGTGCAACATGAGGTCCTGTGCTTTTAGTTATTCCAGACAAAGATGAGAATCTAGAACAGCCTGGGCGTCTGGAGCGTCGATAACGAGGAGATGCTGCTGAGATGCAGAAGAGAGACAAGCCTCAGAGGGCCGGCTAGGAACCGGGCAGCTGCTGTCAGTAAGGCTGATAGATGGGATGCCTTGCTGCTAGCAACAGCAAAAAAAACTCCTTCTTGTTGGAAGAAAAACACCCTTTTACTCGGAACAAACAAGGCACGCGCACACACACTGATATTTATGCAGCCACTTTATTTTGAAAGGATATCTTTGATGACTACTGAAAATATAACTCTTCCTTTCATGAGTGGACGAAGTGTGAGACAGATGCACACACAAACAAAAACATCCAGTCTCCAAGGAGCAAAAAAAAAAAGCATCCTGTAACCTTCGCTGCTTCTCCCTATCCTACAATTTACACCAAGCTTTCAAGTGCTGGGGATAAGAAGAAAACAGAAAGCTGGCTGTTGGATATTTTTTCAGCCCAACACATGGCGACAATTACAACGAAAGTCTGCATCTGCCAGTAAACAGGTTCAGGCTCCTCAGGGATGTGGAAACGAGACATACAATAGGATGAGCAGGCAGAGGTTCATTTTTACAGTGTTGTCATTTACAATCAAATATGCAACTATTCTCACATGCAAGATGCAATCATTCTTTTATTCCTGACATAAATGATAATGATGCCCCCGCAGGGCCCCCCGACAATGTGGAAACCAAGACAAAGGCATATCAGGCTGTAAACGTCAACTTTTCTCTACTTGCCAACATGCCAGGGAAGCTTTGGAGTTCCTGTGCTTGGATCAGTTTAAGGAAGTGTACAATGAAAGATAGATCAACATTAACGACATGTGGATTCTCTGGAAACCACAATATATAGTTCAGCCTCACTGCAGTGAATTTCATGTGATGCAGACATGCAGTAAGTGTTCCCTTGTTAATGATAAAGCTTCCCAATCTGATAAGTATGCAGTATTATGAACTGCAGCGCATGCTAGAGCTCAAAGAACACGTGTAAAACAATGATTACATAGATGGGCTGCTGTGATGTATGCTGTACACTGTATATTAAACAGACCGTCACTAAGTCTAACTGCTACTTACTTAACCATAACAGATATTCTATAATCTTTGACTGTCTGTGTGTAAGCTCTCTCAAAGAGGACATGAAGAGCAAAAGAGCTGCCTGTCGTTCAGGTAATTTGTCCTCACGTACAGAAGGTAATCCAGATGGAGACGGTCTGCTCGACTCAACATCTGGGTGGTGGTTGTCCTTCCCAGTCTGTGACAGCATAATCACACATGCTGCTCAGAAAAACAGATTTTTAGCATTTACATTCATAACTTGATTAGAATTTAGATGATTGGTGTTCATGAACAAACTTAAAATCCTCTTGTATAGGTCAGGAGACATTGACAGAGCAGTTGTTTAAAGCTCAAATTAACATGATTAGATAAACAACTGGATCAAATGACTAAATGCAATGTGAAAAGTGTCGCTCAGAGTGACATGTTTCCTCAGCTCGATGGAGCTTTTTAATGTTTTTCAGCTAATTGTTTCGGTTTTTCAGCTTGAAAATGTACTGTTTTGGGCCACGAGCTGCTGTTATCAATGATAATTTCATACAGTTCAGCCTGAGCAGGACACAGATGTCTTTCCCATCCCTACCATGGCAATCCATCCAATAGTTATTGACACATTTCACACAAATGTCAAACCTCTTGGTAGTGCTAGATGAAAAGTCAGGGGATCACCAAACTCATTAAAAGTCATCCTCTGGGCACCAGGAATGTCTGTACCAAATTTCATGGCAATCCATCCAATAGTTGTTAAGATACCAAAGAGCTCGACAGACCAACCGACTCACATTTGCCATTCACAACAGCCACGCCACTAGCATGGCTATAAATATCAGCGAACATTTGTTGGTAACACCTTTTAAATCTGGGATTTGCTGGCGTTTCTCTGTTTCTATCATTGCAAATGGAATGCGTTGGGTTTTTGGACAGGTGGTCAGAAGGAGCAAACTATGTAAAAACAACTCCTCTGCCAACACTGACATATGTTCTCCAGTTTGTTCTACAGCTGTTTAACCCCGAAATATCATTCATCCAACTTCTATTCAAGGTTAAATCCATTTCTCATCAGCCGAACATTCCCTTAGGATCTAAAATAAAGCAGTTGTCTACCAAATAAAAGCAATGTCCCCAGTCTGAGTTTCTTATCCCCAGGTTTTCAGTCACTTTATCATGTCATCCTGCCCAATGAAGGTAAGAAAAAAAACATTCTCTGTCTATTACTTTCAAAGTTATGGCCATAAAAATGACATCTGTCTGTTGGCAGAAATCCCAGATTCAGATCACCACTAAAACTGGACTGTTTCTTGGCCCTCTGCCTGCCTGTCCACCAAACTCTTGACTGTGAAAATCCTTGCACATTGAAGCACACGTACTGAAAGGTACTCCTTGCACTTCCACACGTGGACAGAAACGGCATTTCTTCTGAGGAAAGGTTTGCTCAGTTTGGGCCTCGCAGCGCTGACGTCACAACAGCTCAAATATGGAAAAAGTCTTCATATTGTTGCTGCTATAGCCATGGCCCTTTTAACACGGGAGAGAGAAATTTCCACTTGTCCACATCACATTCCAGCCCTCGCACTGAACAACACGCGTCTCCTCTCCGAGCTGAAGTCAAACTCTCTTGTCCCCCGCCGCAAAAAACTCTGAGCAAGAGTCTTTTCAGATGCTTTTAACGTGAAACCCAGGAGACAGGTGAATGTAGAGCAGCTCCACCATCCAGACCAAATGAGAAGCAGCATGTGGTATTCCAGGAATTTAAAATGTCCCTCTTGAATTATTTGACACAGAAGCTCCAAAACGTGACGCACCACAATGAAATCGGAGGAGAGGAGGGAAGACCGGTGGCCGAGCCAACTGTCTGACTCTACACGGTGTCAAGGAGGAAGAATACTGTCACGGAGCTACATGCAGGATTCACTTGACCTTGATTAAAACCAGTCCGCTTACTTCCACACGGGCGAAGCGATGAAAGCAGCTGGAGAGGATACATGTGTATGACCAGATATATCTTCTCTGTGCTGCAAGACTGTGTGTGATGACTCCACAAGCCTGGAACTTGTAGCCAGTAAGTTGCTTAGGATTTAAACAGGCTTTCTACAGCCAAAGATGAACATAAGGAAGCGCCGATGTGTCATTTTTCACTCAGTTGTACTGCATCTTGGCTTCTTCAACGTAAAAGCACGTCTGTAAGCATCTGGAACAGTTGCTTAATCACCATTAAGAATTTAGGGAGGAAAACAGAGCTTTTAAAGTTAGATGGATATGAGAAGATGGTTCGGGCAGCAATGGGAGGTCCAAAGAAATATGAAGCTGCTGCATCACATTATGCTGTTATCTATAATTTATTATTTTAGAGAGACTAATAATTAACATCTGCTGATACAAAGAAAGAAATGACGCGGACCATCAAAAGAGGTTGAAGCTTCATTACAACAACTGAACATGCCAGACGGTCATTCCACACGTCATTTTCTTGTTTGGTGTCTGATTCTGGACTCTGAGCGAGGAAGAGAAAAGAGGGCCGGTGAAAACCAGTTCTGGGCCGGAGGCTGATGTAGACTGCACGGCTCCACGTCTCACCACAGCTGATCTGATACAGCGCAGAAAAGGCTCCACTCTTGCTGCCTGACACTGGAGTCAGGGTGGGGGGAGTATAGATCTTAAAAGTACATTTCAACGTTATGTAATGAGCCATGCCTCGGTAATTAAAGTGTAACATGGCAACATTTTCCAGCGATGCAGTGGAGGGTAAAACCAGCTCACCTCATCTTAGCCACCTATTTATTTGCGGAGCAGAGTTATACCCACTTGACATAAATCTTGACTTGATTTCATGGTGGCTGGTGTCAAATTCATCTAAGGTATAAAGAAGTTAAGCCATTTAGTCAATAAAGGCCTGAATTAATCAGTTATACCTGATTTTGTGCGCATAGGTCATTGTTTGGCTCATAACCACATAGTTTATGTTTTTGCCAAGTTCACACAGAGGTGGGGAAGGAAAATAAGGAACATTTGGACATGCACTTTACTGAAGTACCATTTTAAGATGCAGTATTATACTTCAATCATCAATTTCTTCAATTTTAAGAGTTTTAACTTTACACCACTACACAGCAGAGCTACATTACCTGATCTTGCAGCTGTAGTTACAAGTGGCTTTGCAGATAATGTATGAAACATATGGTAAGATCATTAAGTACCCTGCTTTGCTGCAGATGAACCAGCCTCACTTTATCAACAATATAACAATGAAAGACGCTGAAAGGGGTCATTCTGCACAGATATGAGGACTTTCCCGCCTGATACGTCGGCACATTTTTCTGCTAATGCAGCAGTATTTTTTTTTTTTTTTTTTACTAAAGTGAGGATTTCAATGCAGGGCTTCTCCTTGTAATGGAGTTACTTAATTTTACCGAATTAAGTAGTTGGTTTTAATATTTAATAACATTTTCAGCATTTTATGGATCAGGTTTCATAGTGGAATTTAGTCATTTTATTGCCTAAATTAACAATTCAAAGTAGATAAAGGGCAGAATAATGTCTGAAATACAGCTGGATGGGTATTACCATGCAGTGTGATTAACAGGCAGATTTACAGTCATACTGACATGCTAAAGCGTGCTCATCTTGATATGTAACTTTATTCATACATGTGATATTTACCTCCATCAAAAGTCTATTTATGAGACGCCAAACAGGCCTCCCTCACCTCTCCAGAGGCTCCGCAGAGGAAAAACTATAAAGCCGGAGGTCAGAGCGGCACTATTAGTTAATCGCAGCGGCCTAATTATATCCCCTCATAAATAAACAGCATTGTCTGAGCCTCGCGCCGTCACTCACCGACCCTGAAGCCCTGTCCGATGAGCGTGTCGGCCGTCTGCCCGTTCTCCGCGATCAGCGTGGTGTTGTTGCCCTGCTCGCAGGTATCCTGACACTGTCCCTTCAGGCAGATCCGCTTGCAGATGAGAGGAGCGATGACCACCTTGAAGCGCTCCCGTGTGGAGGAGCGCTCCGTGCACCACGCCAGCCTGTGGACGCTCAGCCAGATGACAAGCAGATGGGAGATCAGAGAGGGCATCCTGGCATCCTTCACTGCCCTCCACAGAGATCCGGGGACATTAAATCACAAGACCTTAAGCTCCAGCTCCAACGCGCCTGCTTTGTTAGCCGAGGCGGATTTTTTGACGTCTCATACGGCGGGGGGAAAAAGTGCGTCCTCCCTCCTGTTTTCTCCTTAACGGGGGGGAAAGAAATCACTTCCCTCTCACACCCGAGTGACCCGTCTGCAAATCCCACACGTTTAACATCTTAAAAAGTTTCTCGCCGCCCTCGTTGCAGTTGTGTGAAAAAGTTTCTGTCGCTCTTCCTTCGTCTCGCCTGTTGCGTCGGAGAGCTGGAGGGAATGCGTGCGTATGTGGGTTCTGGAGAGAAAGAAGGGAGGAGAGGGAGGAGAGGGAGGAGAGGAGAAGGGGTGAGCCAACCCTCTCTCTGGAGGAACCTGGCTGCAGGCCAGCCAGGCGGTGCAGGAGCAAAGCTGAAAGTGGTTTCCTTGTTGGTTATTTCTCCTCGCACCCCCTCCTCTCCTCTCCTGCCCCCGCACAGACCCCGCTCTGCAAATCTTGGCTGCACAGCTGTGTGTGTCACTCTGAAAATAAAAATGGGAATACTGGCATGTATTACAGAGCAGCTATACACCTTTTCTGATGTATAGAAGAATGAATGTCAGAGTGTGACACTGATAAATCAGCAGCACCTCTTTGTTAGGCCTGATGTCCATCGCTGCACATCTGCATTACCTCTGCTGAGTAGACAATATGTTATCATTTGTCCTGTTTGTGCAGCCCAGGGCTGATGCCCAACCTCCTGCTACTGTACCAAAAGTGTTCAGTGTCAGACGTACTCAGAAATGTATAGACACTTTCTCACATGGGTCATCGGGGTCAGACTGAGGTCGCAACCCGAGGAAGCGGCTGTAGGTGGACATCTAGTTTCAGCCTCGCTGGAACATCTGTGACAACTTTCTGTGACATCTGCACTGCAGCTTTACAGATGTGCAATCTCTTTAAGGTATTCAGAATTTTTTCCTAATAACAGATGAAGCATTGAAGTGTTTTATTTCAGAAAAGGTCACAACACCGCAACAGAAAAAGACCAGATTTAAAAAGTTTGTCACTCAGTTTTTACCTAAATAAAACTTCTAAGCACTAAATCCTGCATACATATTATGCTGAATATTATGCTAATTCTGAAAAACAGTCAACTTCCCACTACGAATGAAGTTTTTACTTTTATAGGTGCTGTTAGTAACTATAACTTTGGTTGGTTTAAACTCCAGAAATGCGCCATGAGCCTCCTGTGTCCTTATTTTGTAGCTATAATCGTCAGATAAATTTAACACAAAAAAGCTCAAGGTGTCCCTCTGAAACTAGTCTAATATAATAGTTTAACAATACATTTTATTCCTACAGGACTTTCTTAACAAGGTTACAAAGCTCTACATAGAAAAAGAGCAGAAAATAAAGTTAAAAAAAGGGGGAGAATGATAAAACCCAGGAACTATTCATGTAATAAGGAGTGGTAAACAAAACCATAATGCAATGAAACAAAGTAAACAACTTAATTCAATGACAGACGCAAGTACAAGTGCCTCTAAGGTCAGCCTGCTGTGAGACCACACGTAAAAATGTGACCGCTGTAAGGACCACGGGGGGGCAGCGGGTGCTCGGGGTCACATGGGCGGGGGGGGTGAATGTGAGAATGAGACAAAGAGAAAGGAAAAGAGAGAGTTGAGTCACTTCCTCTCCAAAAAGTGAGTGTTTACCTTCGGTCGCTGAGGAAATGACTGCATGGGCCTACTGAGAGTTCACAGGCCGTTCTCACATTTCTCTCTGCTGCTCGCCATCGCTGCATCACCGGCTGCCAAGACACACACAGAATTCAAGTCCAATGTAGGTCACACATAAACCATCTCTGAGTATTATTATTATTAGTACAATATAATTGCTTCCTCGTCTGAAAACTGAAACCGTAGTGTTTCTCATTGCGTCATACAAGAATGACAAACAGAAATAAACAGCTGTGTTATGTAACCTAAAGGTAAACCCAGATGTTAACAGAGAGAAGTCTGCCTGAGGACGGGAATGGAAGTATCTCGATCCTTTGTTTAAGTGTAAGTATACCACAATGCAAAAATAAAACTCTCGCATTCAAAGTTTTATGTGGTTAAAAGTAAATATATGATCAGCAAAAGTGTCAAAAGTAAACAATAAAATCACCCACTGTTAATATAATATTGGCTGATTTTAATGACGTAGCTGACCAGGATATAAAACTATCACAGGTCAAAACATGGACAGTGTTTTGGTCTTATCCTGGGACAGTTTACAGTGTTCTGCAGGCACATTTCCTGTAAGATTTCCTTTCCCCTCTCTGTGTGATGGCTTTAAAGTAGCTGTCTTGTTCAGATGCATCTCTCTCTCACCAACCACCAAACTGCTTCACCGTGTCGTTTTTCATGATACACAAGCTCCAACGTCCATTGATACGCTCAGAGAAACATTATGTTTAAGTGCCTTCCACAGCGCTTGCTTCAACTTGATGTCATAACTCCCATTTGTGGTCTGGTTTGTTGAAACAAGTTTGCGTCCCTCCAAGTGAGTCTTCAGGTTAGCTTCATTCATTCAGTGCAGACAGTGTAATCCATACGTGGGCTTGTTATTTTACGATCAGCCGAATAAGGATCTGACAGCCACTGGCTGGAGTTCTAAGTGTGAAGCAAACACTAGTTTGTCTTGTTCCAGTCAGATTATCAGTGTGTAATTACGCAGCTTCAATATTTCTGTCATTCCTACTCCACCGACACAACATTAGGGGCACTCGCCAAAAAAAAAAAAACCACACCAAAGCATTGAAAAACTCTGCCTCTGACTCATTTCAAGGGGGAGCATGACGTGAATCTGAGGGGTCACAGGATGACCTACACCACATTTTTCTGCTCCTTTAGCTTCTGTCTGGTTTGGTACATTTACATTTGCTTTCTGTCTTGTAAAATACTGGTTTGCTTTACGTCTTCAGGATTCTAGGAGATGTTTCAATTGAACAGTTTGAGAAGGTAAAAATCACTGTAACCTTTGATAAGAGCTCATGAGTTGACTTTCTTTTGTCACGAGCAAAAAAAAAAAAAAGATTGGGAACAGCTGACTTAAAACATACTTACTTTATACACTTAATATCTCAGCTGACCCACCGTGGAGGACACAGCAATCCTGATCCTGCTTTGAACTCCAAAATCATTTCTATTAAGTCTGCTTTTCAGTCAGACTGAATTCATATTTTATTTGGAAACTACCTGTGATGTGACGACAGATGAATTGCGTGTCAGACATCAAAACTGTGGTACAGTCTACCTTACATGAATTATGGTTATTTCAATTATATATATATCAATAAAACCATTATCTTCAAGGTGTGAAAGATTCAGCTCACTGAGTGGATTATGATGGTTATGTGACGTCTTGAATATTATTTGAGACTCCTAAATTGTAACAGTATTGCATAGTCTGATCATGAACCTACACATGCACAGAGCTGTAAACACACCTTGATTTGAACCTTCAACACTATAGAGGTGCTCATTAGTTCAGATTAAATCGTTACATGTGCAATATGTGAACTTTATGGAATCATCAGCAACACTGGAGCGTGACACAAACTGCTCGGCATTGTGGATGAAATGTCGCTGTACGTGCGCATGTTTTTCAGTTACATGGAACCCGTTAAGCTTCTGTAATCATACCAAAGGCCACCTCAAATAGCTAGTTTGTGTGTATGAACACAGCTGTCATTACTCAGCACTGGCAGAAGAGGAAGGTGTTATTTGGGAGCTGTCTTTGGGCGTGTCCGAAATCTGTTTGGCAAAGTTTCAGTCAGTGTGAAGACTCGCCTCCAGGGTTAACGTGGTTTTCCTGCCATGATACAATGAAATGAACTGAAGCTGAAGCAATAATGAAGGCACGATCTAAAATTAGAATATATACTCGTGGCTTCGGCTCTGAGGGAAGTGACACACTGTCGATCCGGTTAGTCTTTATTACGGATCATTTCTTCAAAGACGGTTCTTCTTTTTGTCACGTTTTCAATAAAAAGCCACAGAAAGCAAAGAAGTATAAACAAGGCCCTTTAATATAGTAACATTTACAGTAGGTAACAGGATGAATGTGACGTGGGGGCATATATATGAACACAGAAGCATAAAAAAGTAAGTCATTTCACACGTAACACTGACTTTTTAAGGACAAATGCCATTTTAGCTTAAACCTACATGCAAAGGCCTCCCTGTATCTGTAATACAAAAAACAATAAATATGATTATCTGGGGTGAAGACTACCATTCTGGGTATACGGGAACAGATATTTAACATTTTGAGTGCTTCTGAAAATGACTTACACTTGTAAATGTACATAGAATAGTTACATGAGATCATTATAGTAGTATACATGGTTAATGACGCCAGAGACCTACAGTACAGCTCGCATGGCTGAGAAGATTAATGCTCTGCTGTTAACCCTGATGCATCAGGAAGAAATTTAATAAGACTCCGTATATTTACACTGAATGTTAGCATACAGATGTTTTAAAAGCACGGTACGTTGTTTTTTTTGTTTGTTTTTTTAAAAAGTCATTGTTGCACATGAACTTTTCCACAAATGTTGACCCTCACTCAACCCGATAAGATGGCTAAAACTACATTCTTATTTACATAAACAGATGGGGGGGGGGGCATCGCTGCCAGCAGAGGAACAGATATGCACATGCAGGCACCAAAGTCTGTCCGCTAGTAATTGCTATTAACTGGCCGGTAAGAATAATGGTCCAGTTAAAGTCCAGAAAAGGAGAGGCTTTGCAGACATACAGTAGCAGCTTGAAAAAAAAAAAGGAATGCTATATGGTCCATGAGAAAGAGATGGAAATCAGACGGGTGGAACAGCACAAGTGTGTAAGCGGCTTATCTGGGAGCATGCTGATGACAACTAAACGTGTCCACATCCAAACAACCCAGAGTATTTTGTATATGTACAGATATCTTCAACCTCAGATAACTCGCGCTCGGCTGAAAATGTTACGATTGTGTAACTGATGAGGGCTCTGCGGAGAGACGAGAGGAGATATGACAGAGGCGAGCGGGGCGTCACGTCACAACAACACGCTGCCGACTGAACTGGTTCATGCTTCATTAAGACACAACGTTTTAGCTGATAAGCTAACAAATGGCCTCTTTAGGGTAGACTGCCGGGCTACGCTGCCCTCTTAAATTTAATGACTCAACTGACCAGTTAAGCCCATGAGGATTTTGTGTCAATTAGAGCTTCTTATTTTATACTATTACTTCTAAATTATTCCTTGAACATGGCTTCATCTGAGATACTGCAATAACATTTAGAGATGTGGCGCCGTCCTTCATACCTGATGCATCCACTTGTAGCAAGATGATTATGGGAAAAAACAACTTGACTAATGTCTCTGAACTGGACTGACTAGCTTGACAGCTCAGTTCTTTAGTTTGTCGCTCTCCTGTTAAGCACCATCAAAAAACCTGATTCATACCAGACAGTGCTGCAACACCTCCATACAGGATTAGCAGAAATAATCAGAGCAGCAGCACAGCGAGGATGAATACCAGGGTAAAAATGAGAGAGCGATATCTCTACAGGACAAAGATATTGTCTGGGACTTCTGTCCATAGCGCCATCGCTTAAATATTTTATATTCCTGCTCTTACAGGATGCATTAAAGTGAAAAAGATGCAGTATCAGACAGTGTAAGCTGAGAGAAATGAAGATTCCCATATTTCTTTGGCATGATATCCACATTAATGATGATACATTTATTTTAGTTCATACATATTGGGTAAAAGCAAGCTCTCCTACTCAACTACCAAACCAAAAATACTGTGAAATTTGGTTCAGTCAATAGTGCCCGGCTACATAATGCACATGGTCCGCACTCCTGCATTATCTGTCCGCACACGAAGCATGAACCAGCCCTGTGGATCCGTTTCCTTCTATCTGAGCAGCTCAGCGTGTTGGTAAAGGCCAAAAATAATTCAACAGCAAATTCAATCTTCGATCAATGAGTGAAACTCATTGAAACTCATAAGAAACTCATGTGAGGTTTGTCCTGACAAAAATCCTGATGAGGACTATCTTGAACAGCAGCAGCAGCAGCGACTCAGTTGATGTTTGAGTCAGTGTTCAAGGCACTAATATTCTTAAAGTGGGGGAACAGCTCTTATCCGTCTCTGCCATCAATTTTCCAAATTACTGGCGGACAGTTGGCAAAGCAGCAACTCCCTGTGCGAGAACAACCTGTCCGCTACTGCTGCTGCTTCAGAGAGTCCAGGAAAAAAACACGCCTTGTGTTAAATACATGCAGCAGATACTTCAAAAGTTTTTGTCAGATAAAAGACTGTGAAACATGAAAATGTCAGAGATAAAGGAATCTCAAAGGCTAGGGTTATAGGTAGCCTGATCCTTTAACAGCATGGAGAGATGATGACTTTATCCATCATGTCTACAGAGTACACTGGCACCTCAATCCATCTATTTTTCAACAGTTACTCCTTTAATCATCCTCTACACACAGTCCACAACCGAGCTGTCGTCCTCCTCCGCTCCCCACTCTCCAAACCTCATCTGAGGGGACGGAGCTGCTGGATGGAGATTGTTAATATCATCCATGGCGTCCGCGTCCGTGTCGTCGCTGGCTCCGATCCCCATGTGACCGCCTTCCTCCCGGTGCGTGCGGATGTGTTTCCGCAGCGCAGCCGGCTCCTTGAAGCTGCGGTTGCAGAAGGGGCAGCAGCACGGTCTCTCTCCGGTGTGGATGAGCTGATGGTGTTTGAGGTGCTGCAGGCGGCTCAGGCGCTTCCCGCAGATGGCACACACGTAGGGTTTCTCTCCAGTGTGTGTGCGCCTGTGTTTTCGCAAACCGTCCAAGTGGCGGAAGCAATTTCCACACTCAGAGCAAGAGTACGGCTTCTCGCCCGTGTGTATGCGCAGGTGGGTTTTAAGCGCCCCGGACTCACGGAAGCGGCGACCACAGACTCCACACGGGTAGGGCTTCTCTCCAGTGTGGATGCGGATGTGCTTCTTCAGGCTGGAGATAAGACGGAAGGTCTTTCCACATTCCAGGCAGTGGTGAGGCCGATCTCCAGAGGGTTCTCCTGCTGTGTCAGGGGCCGAAGGTCCTGCCGAGTCCTCTGCTCTGCCTGGTGAAACACTGTCTCCTCTCCCAGCTCCAGAAGTCCTAGCCAACTGTTTCTGTCCATCAAGTCCACCCTGCTGCAGGGCACCGCCGCAGTCTCGCACGGGTCTTTGGTGACGCAGAGGGTGAGTAAAAGAGCGCTGGGAGCCTCCCTCCCCTCCGACTTGAACGTAGCCAAGGTCACCCACGTTGTGGGATGATCGCTCTCCGTCTCCGACTCTGTTGTCGTTACGCAAACCAGGCTCCTTCCTGCTGGGCTGACCAGAGCCTGACGCTGGTCCCTGCTCCTCTTTAATCTCAAACCTGGATGTTCCACCCGGTGCCTGAGACTGCCGCTCATCTAAAGACAAATCAAACCATACAGAGATGGTTAAAGCAGAAGCTTTACTATATTAGCTATGGATTCATTTGATACAACTCACACTCAGCACAGTCAGCCAGAATATACAGTACAGCTCACACACATTATACTTACCTGGTCTGCTGGAATCAGAGCACATATGAGATGTGTTGGATGCGAAGTCCAGAGTGTGGTTGGTCACAGAGCCATCTGGTTGGATTGAAAGCTGGCACATTTTATAGTCATCTCTTGGCTCAAACCCATGAAGTGAATCATCCACAGAGCCACCGAGACCCAAGTCAACACCTGCTCCGTTAACATTACGGGAATTCTGGTGATCCCGGTCCAAGCCTGAAGTCATCGAAGCCATGGAAGACAGCGATGGGGCGAAAACTGACTGACTGATTGACTGCGAGCCTGTGTATGAGATCTGAAGCTGATCTATGAGCTTCTGAGCACTACACAGACACTCTTGTAAAGTCTTCAACTCCCTCTCAGACACTTCGAGGCGCACTTTGAGTCTTTCGTTCTCCTGTTCCTTGTGCAGCAGCTCTTGCTGAGTCTCATTAAGCACAAGCACCACTTCTCCCAGAAGAGTATCAACTGCGGCGGACATGGCAGTTTGAATGGTCGGGGCGAGACGCGATTTCAGCGACGTTACAGTCATGTTGCCCTGCGAAGCTCCGTATCCAGCCTTGTCTCCTTTCCGATCGTAGCAAGACTCGACCCCGCTCCTGTCGGGGATGTTGATGATACTTTGTTTACGATTTCCACTGTGGACTGAGCTGCTGCCGCTATTTGATGGCGAGGAATCCATGCTACCAGCATAGCCTGTCCTCCTGGAAGTCATTATTTTACTGTAGTTAGCTAGCTTTAATTCAGTTAGCTAACGTTTACAGGCTATGCTAACGTTTAATGTGAGACTAAAAAACTGCCCTAATATCAAACGAACTGGACTAATTATGAGAGTTTTGTTGATGGAGTATGTAAAAGCAATTAGTCAGTGTCAGCAGTTAAATTTGTCTCATTAGCTCTTTAACTGGCGTCGCTGACAAAAACAATGTAGTCAACTCTGAGACGCGACTCTTCGCAGGGCCTGGCTCCGCTCGCTAACATTAGCCTGCTAGCTTCAAAGCTAACACTGCCAGTCGGTCAAAGACGTACTCTTGCTAGCAGTGAGACTCTGCAGGACAAATGTGCTGACGGTCTTGAATTTCGGTATTCAAGTCCGTAAATTAATGTTCAAATACTTTGATACCATGGCCCTCAGCTGCGACTCACCCATTCCCAGCTTCTCTCTGCAGAACTGCACTGTACTGTACACTGAGGCCTGTCGCACAGAAATGACGTCAACAAAGGCGCTTTTGATTTTGAACTTTTTTGCCCTGTAATTTGACTTGAAGGCAGTTTACGCTATCAGCACAAGCAAGGTAGTGGCTTTCATTTTTCTTGAATTGAATTACTTTCAGCAGACCACGCACTTTTTAAAACCTGTATCTTGCATATTGAAAATGTTTAATTTTTTTGTATAGGAAACGTCTTATATATATATAAAAAAAAATACTTTTTTTTCAGCTTTTCATCTAAAATGACTGATTCTGATCTTTCACTGTGTATGCGAAAGTCAAACTCACAACACATTTGCGTGTGCACAATGTTTTTGTCTCAATCAGGCAGAAGTGGGTGAAATGGACAAATTAATTTTCATCAGTTTAATCCATACTTATGGAATTTGGCCCAAACGGTTTCCCCTCGTTATTTCTTTTAAAATCACTGTTAAACCAGTAATAAGGAGAACAGGAACGAACAAAACTTAGGGGGGGAGGATACCATAAATCGGATGAATAAAATAATGTACATATATATAAAATTAATAGATCAAATTAATGACGCTGTGGTGCTCTATGGGCAAGCCTTGTCTGGCCTTGCATCCTGTAATGATTTACACACATAATTATTCATCATTTCTTTTTAATGCCTATTTTGTACCATATTGGCATTTGTTATATGTCTAATTCAAAATTATTACAGGACTTTATATACACAATTAAATAGCATGTGGTCATGGACCTCAAATGGACCTTTCGAGCAGTCCCGGTAGTGACTTGTTTCTTGTATTCAAGCCTGGCTCTGATTTATAATGAGCCAGGAGTTAAGTGCATGAAAGCATGCGAGTATTAATGTGCGCACTGTTTGTTAGCCTGCAAGTCGAAATTCAGGGTGAAAAATAGCCCCAATTTTAGGTCGTACAGCAGCCATTTGCGGAGATAAGCTGAAGTTTGGCCTTTCTAATTAAAAATTAAACTTCCAGGGTCAAAACCTTAAGTACCCGCAGGTCATCGACTTCTCCGTGGGTTACACAACCTCTGAAACTGGCGGAGAAGAGCAGTTTATTCCTCCGCGTCAGTCTGCTGCAGGCTGCACTCTTAAAGCAGGATGCTTTGGCATATTTTAATCATGGAAACTGTCAAAGTATCATGAACTTTTTGATGCGACGCAGATGAACTATTCACTGTAAATCCATCATGAAAACTAATTAATGTCACCCACACCCAGTTGTGTAACTGAAAAGACGCAGACACCGCCTGGCTCTTTGCTTGATTCACCCATATTGTCTGGTGTTGCTTGGAGTTATTTTAGGCTCTAGGAGGCACTGTAGACTGCTTTAATAATGAATGATAGTGAGGTCAACTGATGAGCCCTACATGAATCATTTGCCCAGTATAATGGCTCCTCACAACCTTGAAAACACTGAGCACATTAACATCTTTAATTCAAATGACGGTTTTCTTTATCACTTTATTATTGTTTGTGCAGAAAGATGAATCACTGGATGATGCTGTCCACTGAACACTGCCTGCAGAATTAATTACAGTGTTTTTGAAAATGTGTGATGCAGTGTCTCATTCCTGCATGTTTAACAGTGAGCAGGCTGGCTGTTTTAAAGATGAAAAGAAGTTTGACAAATGTGCAAAGCAAAGAAGAATCTTGGCTTGTTAATTCTAGCTTTATATACCACTTATGCCTCACTCACGGAGTCACTGGGCCAAGGCCGGCATCTCAAGCTATTGTTGTTTTCCCCCAAAAAACCACACTAATGATTTACTAGACTTGTGGAAAAAGCATTATTTGGCCAGTAGCCAATAAGCTGCCATGATCACAGCTTACTGTGCATGTTACTGTAGCTGTAAATCAAATACTCATTTATTCTGATCCTCTGGTCCTGCTATAAAATGGCCTTGTAGTATTCATCTGGGCTGCTTCTATTTAATATAAAAAAATGATTTATTCCTTATGGACTTGTTTCTGATGAGGAAAGCAGGCCCATCCCAACTAAACAACAGTGGTTGGGGGGAAAAAGTGATGTAGTGCATGGCAAAGAGGGCCAATGTATTTTGGGATTATGTAAGAAAGCGTTTAACAGTTACCATCTGCATGAAGCTGTGTCACTTCCAGAGTCACAGCAGAAGTATTTTGTATTCAGTGACTTCACCTCCCTTTCCAAGTAGCTCTTATTGCCTGTTACACTATTTTTGTTTGTTCTCGTTCCTTTATTGTAAAGTTTATGTCTCAGTTTCCTTTTATGGGCTTGTTATGGATTACAGACTCGTGATTGATCAACCCAGTCTCACTGATTCATCACAAAAGAGCTGAGGTGCTTTACCATAAACATGAATTATTATGAAATAGGGAATAAAAATAGTTTCATGTCTCTCAGTAGATTTGGATATAATATCTAAACACATCCTGTATCACACACTAGACCCATGCTTTTTTACTGTATGCACGCCCCCACATTCACTCATCCACAGACAAATACTCTTTCAAGAAACAAATGGTAAATATCCAATAATGTGAGAAATAATAGAAATAAATGATTAATTTTGGGGACAAATTAATTATGTCAACACATAAGTTCCTACAGAATTACATGAGGACTGAAACAGTGTATTTGGGATCTGAGGCAGGGTGCAGTGGGTAAAATTAATCAGTTCAGAAAGCTTTGGTTGAGGTGCTGTTTCTCTGAGCTGGCTGAGTTCATTTCATCAGCTCTGTGAATGTCGCTGGTACAGAACAATGTGTGCTAACTGTGGTCACTTTTTCAGCAGACTGAGCTTAAAGTCATGGCAGAGATGTGCATGTGAAGCTGGATTTAAAGCCACAGCTGTCACATCAGATTGCTCTCCCACATGTCACATCAGCAAGACTTCTTGTTCAGTTCTTCTTGTCCCTGGATTTGAGAGGCGCTGAGTGGAGTTGTGTTGTTGTGATACTGGTGGTATTAATTACCAGCACTTGTTATTTTACACCTTATTTTGACTCAATTCAATTTTTTTAAAGTACCAGCTTGGCAGTTTATTACATCACAAATCATTCCCAGAAGAAGTGCAGTCAGAATCATTTCCGGCCTTTTGGTGAACAGCTGCACGACAGCTTCAGCCCTAAGAGTTTCACGGCAGCATTTGGAGTTAACTCACACATTTTATTTAGGTGAGAGGTTATGTTGACTAAGACGATGGGATAGGTTGTCTAGAGTCACTGGCATATTTTAGGGATCACAAAATTCCAATGAATCAAAGCCGTGACACAGATCAGTTTCAATCTCATCCAATTTTGCTCAACCCTAAAAGGAAAACAAGAGCTCATTAACAAGTCAGACACGGTCTGAAAAACCTGCCCACTGCGAAGGAATACAACAAGAATCCATGTGGTTCACTGCGTCACAAATTAGGTAGCAGTGATGTGAATTAATAGCAGACTAGAGTAATACCACTAACTGCATGCACACTCACTCTCACAGTCACCAACACGGCTAAAGTATTTTGCAAGAAGGGAGGTGGAGCTGGTGCAGATGGGTCGGGAATCAGGGAGAGAGGGGGGATTGTGGGAGGGCAGAAAGAAGGAGGTGATTGTTGGGGAGCAGGGAAACATATAAAGGGGGAGAGAGCAAGAGAGGGAGCAAGTGGAGGAAAGACCCGTTCACTCATATCTTGATAAAGATTACAAACGTTTGCAAACAGCAGGTAAGTTCATATCTTTTAATATCTGACACTTTTTCGCTCTTCAGCACAAGCGAATAGAGTTTAGCTGTGGCAGAAACAAAGAGCACAAAGTGTTTAGTATTCAATGGAGGCTCCTGCTCTGAGTTCTGTGCTGTTTTCTGTGCTTATCTTGGGAGATTTTTTGAATGGGCTTCATTGTTGTCCCTCTGTGCATGTTCACCACTGAGCACACTTCAGGTATGTCTATGTGGATTCTTGTGGAAATCGCACAGGCTGCTTTCCTGTAACTGGATCCAGCTACCAGGCCTGCGCTGTATCTTGGGTGTGTAGGCATTTGGACCTGTTGTGCAATACCGCCTGGAATGCTGAATTAGTATGAAGTACGTCCAAAGATTAACAAATGAGGATTATTCCAAGCAGCTCTTTTTACAAGGCGATAAATCACTGGCAAACATGTCACAGTCTAATAAATTTCAACCAATTAAGTGTCCACATTTTTGTCCTTTGCTTACTCAAGAGTATAAACACGGTGATGTGGTTTAGAGAAAACAGTTGATGCTTTGACGTTAGAGAGATATTGTATTTTCCAACTGAAACTAGGCCCACATTTAAGCCATTTGTTTCATTTGACGCAGTCCCTCCCTGTGCAGTCATATCATCTCTAAAAGACACAGCATTGGGGTAGAAATGACTGCATGCCCTCATTCGGGCTCTTTTCATGTGAGACAAAGAAGTCTCTCTGAATGTACACATGGCTGCAAACCCAAGAGGCTAATACTTTTCAGTCCTACGCAAAAAACAGATTTTCCAACACACTGATGGAATTTCTCTCTCTGTGATTTCCAGACAGCACGATGGCTGCCTGCAGAGACCTTCCCTTTCCCCTGGTGATCATTTGCGTGGTTCTCATCAGAGGTTACTCTCCCCTGCCTACGATGAATCCAACGAGACCTCTGAGACCGCATGGGTTTTCGACTGGGGCCCTTGTGCTTTCTTCAGAGGATTACTCTCAATATGACGATCCTATTTCATCCAATACAGTGCCTCCACATGGAGGGACCCCTCAGCGATGTGACTACAATCCCTGTCTTGAGAGTCAGACTTCCTGTGCTGAGCTAGCAGCCCTCACCGGCTGCCTGTGTCCAGGTTTCACTACAAATAATGTGGCTCCAGAGGCTCCCAACCTGAAATCAGTGTCCTGGAATGGGTCAGAGGTTGTGATTGGGTGGTGTTCACCTTATTCATATGTCACAGGTTACATTGTGACAATAGGAGGCCAAGAGAAGCAGAAGTTTGGGAAGAACCAAAGGAGTGGTGGTTTGGGTGACATAGACCACATGTCAGAGGTCTGTGTGGTGGCAGTGAATGATGCTGGAGAGAGTGGTGGGTCCTGTATGATGTACCAGCCCAGGGACAACAGTCTGCCTCTGAAAGCAGGGCTCATCGGGGGAGCTCTGGGCTTCCTGCTGCTCCTCTTGCTGGCCGTCCTACTCTGGAGGCACAAGAGGCAAAGGAAACAGCAGGCCAGCATCTCTATGCATGACACAGCAGGGACACAGTGAACGGAAAACAGAGAGAGACTGGACACTCAGCGAGATAAGACTGTGTCCCGTGAGAGTCTTCAGCCTCAATGCAGTTAATTAACTGTGACTACATTATAACGTCTGAGCTTTTTTGCACAAGGAGGCTTGGAGAAAATGCAGGAGGCAACAGGGTTCATCTCACATGAATATGTCTGACTTGTAAGGCTCATTGCCTCATTCTCGTTTCATTTTGAAAACCCTGTGGTGGCGTGTTACAGCAAGTTCACACCTCCATGATTCGAAAACCAGCTGCAGGAAAATATTACACTTATTAGGTGTGCTCTCTGAGAATGAAACCCAGAAGACTAACAAGCAAACAAGAATGTGAATTTGGTCATTTCTTGCATTTTAAATACGAGCTGTTTGGTGGACAGCTCTGAAATATCAGGCGTCAGGACTTTAGGGAACACCCCAACATGTCATCCCTGCTATACTGAATGACTATTCACTGTAGTGTAGATCATTAGCTAATGGGATAAAACATGCAAAACCACCACTAGAGTTATTTAAGTATTTATTTATTTCTTGATATTTCATATGTAGCTTTGTATCAGTGCATTTTGCCTGTAATCCAGTGAGTTTTTAGATGATATATTTAGCTATGAGGGAACACTTAATCCTGAGGACAAGTCAATCAAAATCAGACGTGCACAAATCAGGAACTGCTTTTCTCTAATCCAATTTAGAAAGCAGTGAAATGTTTCAAAGTTTCAATATTTTAAAGCACAATGTAAATAGCAATAGATTTATACCAGAGATAACAGATATCTGATGGGTGCACGGGTTCAAATGACATGGTATTATTTGTGGGCATGTCAAAGAGTTATTAGCAGTTGTTGACAGGTGAAAAATGCTGTGCACAGTATAGAAACAAGTGTATGGTGGTGTTTGAAGCTCTCTGAGAGAGTTCCTCATTTTATGTATTTAATCAAAGAGTGAATGGACTGATTATGGTTCAAAGCACTAAAAGTGAGTAATGTGCTGTATTACATGCTGTATTTGTGAGTTTATTGCCTTAGACCTTGTACATGTTCAGAGTTTGATTTGACAGGCTGGAGTCTAAAACACACTACTGTATCTGAATATTAAAAGGTCTGACTATTTAACTCAAGTAAAACCTTTTTTATGGCGCCCATGTGTCAAAATGCGTAGTTATTCAACAGCTCATGGATGGGTGTGTGCTTCTGTCTGTCTTACTGTCGGAAGTTGTGTCAGCATGCTGGATGGGCACAAGTGTTCAGTGCTGTTTTTCCAGCTGTCATACAATAGCCTTTCCAGCGGATATGGATTTTGTGAGGCTTGTCTCATTCCAGCTGAGACTTCCAGTCATCCAGCACTGGGCTGGTGAGGAGCTTCAGGCTTTTCTTTCTTTCTTTCTTTTCTTGCCTTGATGAAATAGAGAAGAAAGTCCAATATTTAAATCCTCCCAGTTTATCTCATGTTCAAGCCTCCATCTGCATGTCTCGCAGCCATGTTATAATTCCTTTTTTGCTCTGGCTGCTGCCACGGAGTTGTTCCACCGCTCCTGGCGTCTTTCTCATTCCAACTGCTCTGCACAACTTACACCATGCAGAGCTGTATAGAAGTCATCTAACATCTGTAATTTGGAGGCACAACAGATTGTTCATTTGCAGTCGCTGAAATGGCCTCAAGATCTGACACACAATCAAAAGGCGCAGACGCTCTCAAACTGGGAGGGAAATCTTGACACGAATGAGGCAAATACAAGGAAATGTGAAAAACACAGACGTACAATATCACATGGTAGCAGCCTGTTTTAAACAGACCAAGATGTAATGCGGCTAAACACCATGAAGAATAAGTTTAACAGGAGGTTCAACCAGAGCTGTGCTGTGCTGGTGACGGTGCCAGAACAGCACAGCCTGTACTGACAGACAGATATGCGTCTTATTTGAAAAATGATACAGTTTGCCTTTTTTTTAAATAAACTTCTTTTTGAAACTTTGGATGTTTTCGAATGTCAATGAAGTAATCTAAATGTGCCTGTTACGCAAAGTGAAAAAGTTCTCAATGAGCAAACTGGTATGGAGTCACAGAGCTGTGAGGAAAATGAGGAAGCTGCTTTTGGAGTTTAAACGCCTCTGAGCTCTGATGAAGAATGCAGAGGCCAGAAATCTGTAAATTCAATACAAAATGGGACATGATTCTAAAGACCATGTCAAGGAGACTCCGCGAACGCCACCATTTTCTCTTTATAGCCTCATAATCTACCAGTATGGAAGCAAAAAACGGCCATAATCATTGGGATTTTAAAAGCATCTGAAAACCTAATTGTAGAATTTATTCACGACTGAACAATTACATTTTAAACCCACTAAATAGGTATGGTAATTTGAAAACCTTCAAACACGATTTCTGTTGTTTGAAGGTGATTTCAAGTTTTTTGTGGGGATTTTATTTGATGGGCTCATCAGTTCAGAGGGGAAGTTCACGTGTGTAGGCTTTCTCTCGTCTGAACGTCTCTCTATTGGACCTTGAATTTTCAAGTTTAAATTTTTCATCTGGAGTTTTAGTTTATGAATTTCACCCAATCACATTTGAGCAGCTTCATTTCGGTCTGAAAATGGCCAATTGAAGTTGAACTTGAGTGTAGCTTTTGTGATGTTTTGCTTTGCTTTTTAGAATATTGGTCACTCAAAGGGCCTGTATGTAGGATCTCTCTCCCCAACAGTGCTGCTAATAACGTGAAATAACACGAAAGGCACTCACTGGAGTCACTGCTTGTTTGTCCCTCCTGGGCTACTGTACAAACATGGCAGCGCAACATGTGGAAGACCTGCTCCCTCTGCAGACATAAAGGTTATCATGTGATTATACACAAATGAAAACATGAATACTATATTCCATATCTGCCAATAAAGCCCCCCAGATGCTACACGCTGGCTCTTTACATTTTCTCTTAAAATGTGTGAACCCTACAAGTCTACCTTCCACTTTTCAAGGTAAAATAATGCTACAAATTCAGTGGTATTTCATTTTTAGCATTACATACTCAGTAGTTATGTAATGACACAGTATTCCTTTCTGCACTGGTGCTGATCTTCATTAAAATATTCCTTGAAGCTGTTCTGTATAGGAACTTTTTTTAAGGGCTGATTTATTAGTTGCATTTTCTGATCTAAACTCGTCAGCTAATGACTTCAATCGCACATTGAAAGAAAAATAACAGATTTAATGATCATATGGCACATAAGAGACACCGACCATTACGTGACCTGCTAATCATTTGCTGGTGCTGATGTTCGTCGGCATACTTTGTGCGTCTGATAAACGATTCTCCTGAGGTTTTCGCTGCAAAAATGTGGAGTTTTTCCAATGATTTGCAGCACCTCCCAGGCAGACAGGGTGCCTCTGCAAACAGCTTTTGATGTTAGTAGGAAGAAGATCATCTGGAAGAAGCACAGATGTGAGGTGCAGACAGTGCGTAGGAGAAATTTCTCAGTCATTTTTCTGCTCTTGAGAACATTTTTCATTTCCAACATCTTAAGTGAAAGACAGAGCAGATGACAGTCCTGATGAGCATCAGATGTGATGCAATTATTAGTGGCTGTTTTTTGTAACTGCGGGCAACATTTTGCAACAAGGTCAGCAGCAAGGATGTGTGTTATGTCCCGGACAGGTCTCACTCAGGACGAGTCATGTTGAATCACTGCTATCTCATTCAGTAAGCCGGTGACTCATGTTGCTTGTGTGGTGAAGAGGTCACAAAAAACAGTGAATCAGCTGAATTCAGGCTGAAGGATTGCACAAGAAAATACTTTGTGTCAGCCTCTACCTGCTCCTTCTGTTACAGTGACTGACTAACAATGACTATGGAGCTGGTTTGTGTAAGGAGGAGTATTTGTGTACTCTATGAAGTGCTGCGTGACGTGCTTTTATTTCTCTTTATGAAGTTTTAGATTGTACCCGCAGGTGTTGCATCACAAGGCTACAGGCGATGTAGAAAGACAGAGTTGAAACATGACTCACTTATTTTGCTTTACTAAACATGAAAACATCACGTAAGCCATGGTGCAGAGGAGACTTTTAAAAGGACTGTTTAATAAGCAATCCATGACTTTTAAAAGTGTTTTTCAGCATCCAAGACGATGTTCAGCATAGACACAAAGTTATTTTAGCACAGCAGATATCCATGAAGTGAAAATGTAATGTAGGCTTACTGCATGGTGCATGAAAAGCAGCTTTCACAGGCCTCTAGTAACTGCCCTCAGGCTTGGAGATGTAAAGTCACCTTATTGCCCTCTGCTGGTCACATTCAGTGTTGGGAGAAGAGGCCTGGCAGCACTAAAGGGTAGAAAAGGACACTAGCACAAAAGATAATATTAATCAGAATAATAATTATCTCTACAAAGCTGAATCATTTTAGG
The DNA here is from genome assembly GCF_039877785.1 of Chaetodon trifascialis. NCBI lineage: Eukaryota > Metazoa > Chordata > Actinopteri > Chaetodontiformes > Chaetodontidae > Chaetodon > Chaetodon trifascialis. The sequence continues at coordinate 14,866,147 of NC_092071.1, read as the reverse complement.
CTCAGTGCCAGTCGAAGGCCTTTGTTGGCTGCTAAAAGAGAAAAAAAAACAGCACCTTGAAATGTGAGGTTTCAAAGCAACATGAGACAAAACATCTTCAAAGGGGTGAGGTCACCTGTACTCAAACACTGCAGGTGCCCCACTCAAAATCACTGCAAAATTAGAGGTGGGAGAAGTGTGTGGATCCTTTAAAGTTGCTCCAATCAGTGTTTTTATATCAATGATGGATTAGATGACTATGTATGAAGAAAGGTGTGGCGCGTACTAATAAACCCACAGAGGATTATCACATGACTCCTTTACAGTTTACATCATTTTGTCCACCCCTCCTTTCACTGAGTGCATTTTCATTGCAGCAGCTTGTAGCTGAGGCTCTGAGAGACTTTACTGCAGTGAAAGTAATTGCAGGTTGTAATATTATGTTCCTCTCATATCATTATACTGGTACCTATTCAAGACCATCATTCATTTTCATGCAATTAATTATTCCTGAAAAATTAATTTGCATTTAGCACGGGGAAAATTAATGTTATTTTTTTATCATTAGTAATGTAGCAGCAGGGGCACTAATGGCTGCTTGGTCTGCCTGCTGGGGTCAGCTTTTGCACGACGTAAAATGTTCAAAGTGGGTCAGGCATCCATCAGCGCCCATTACTGGATGTAGACAGCGCTGAACCCACACTGGATTTATTCAAATGTAGAAAGGTTTCCTCTTCTCTGCTCTACTAAGCATTTTGGAGACAGCACAATGAATAAAAAGAAGGCAAATGAAAGACTGTCAATCAAAGAACTCCTTGGTAAAGGAGCGAGGTGTCGTTCAGCGTTAAAAACTGTTTTTTACAAGGGGAATCTGGGCCATGTTGTGGCCTTCATCAGAGGAAGCTCTGGGCCTAAGTGGGCGATTGTAGAAACTGATCCCCCACCCGCGGGCGTCTCATCCTGTTTACTCCTGTTATGTCTTGTCTGTCTGTCTTGGCTCAAACCACAACTCTGTAAATAAAAAGATTAACTTGTGTCTCAAAGTGTAACTCTGGTGTCACTGGAAGGATGACGGGGGTTTATGTAAATGCGGCAAGGCGGATGTTAGATTACATTTCTTCTTTTGGCATCACCGCTGATGAAGAAACAAGAGTGTGACATCTTTCATCATCCAGACATGTTTCAGGACAGGTTCGGCGTGAATCACAGCTACTTTTCTTTGTTGTCAGAGGAACCACTAGAGGTCATTATTGCAAAGAGCACTGCAGAAATCAAAGCCACCTCTGGCATGCACTCAGTGATAATGTAGTGGAAATGGAAATTAGCTGCTCTAATAGGGATGAAAATGAGTTTGCGGTAGTAATCAGCCCAGCCACATTTCTCCATCACAGGGGAGAGTCAGGGTCTGTGTTTGAAGAAGCAGCTGAATGTTTGCTTTCCGTCACTGCCTCTTCTCCCCAAATTTTCAGCCGCTGCTCGGCAGGCAGGTCACCGCTCTCCTCTCAACTCCCCAGGATAGCGCAGCGAGAGCATTTCATAAAGGAGAGGAGGAGAAAATCTTTCCCTTTTTTTTTCCCCATTTCCTTGTATGAAGAGCAATGGTAACCATGGCAACCTGGCATTACACAGGACAGAGCTGAGGAGGTTGAAACTGAGCTCAGGTTGGAGGGGAGAGTTATCAATCACTTTGGCATCAGCACTGTCACACGTACGCAACACACACACACACACACACACACACACACACACACACACACACACACACACACACACACACACACACACACACACACACACACACACACACACACACACACACACACACACACACACACACACACACACGTTCGCCTGCTCTTTCATCCTTCACATGACTTCACAGGCCAGGAATCATGACATTTTCCTTTTCATCAGAGAACAAAAGAAATCCACTTCAGTGTCCAGTGAATGCATAAAAAGCTTTCAAACCAATGAGTAAATTCCAGATTCTCATTTGTCATCTTCACTCCAGTCATAAAATGGATTCATTTAAAATTCAGAATTTCAATTCGTTAATATAAAATAGCCCTGAAATTACAGGAGGATGTGATTTTTCTGTTTGTGCTCTTTTATTCTAATCTTTTTATGTTTTGGTGCGCAGTAGAAAGACACGCTCTTTATTCTTTGTGCAATAATTGAAAAACTTGCTGAAGATCTCTGTGGAGTTTACAGGCTCACAATAAATTAGAAAATTAATGAAGAACTCCGTGAATTAAAAGCAGAAACAAACCAAAAACCTGCAGGTCACTACGGGAGGAGAACATTTCAGCATTAAGACGCAGGACATTATAACACTAGATGTAGTTCATGTTGAAAAGAAGATATATTATTATTATTTGATGTGATTTGCAGCCAATGATTCAGAAATGTTCCTCATAATTTCATGAGAATAACACGTCTATATGTTAGAGAAGATCGTTCAAATCTGAAATGTTTGATTTACCACCAACTTTTTATCTTCACCAGACAAATATCAATCCAAGCTAATTTTCCTGATGCATTTTCCCTCATCTTTCGGCTCATTTTCATGCATAACCGGATCTCAGCGAACTGGCTGGACGCATATGAAAGAAAAACATTCATGCATTTTTCAAATCACCGTTCATGCTTTGTATGCGACTGTTGATTTGCTTTGATTGAGTTTGTGAAAGACCTCAGGTGCTGTCAGCTGAATCTTCAGGAGTGCAGGAAACCTAGAGGGACATGGAGCCGGAGCTGTATTTAACCCTGTGAGGTTAAATAGTTCTCCCAGATTTGCTGCTCTGTTCCAGTTCTCGGCTCTTCTCGGCCGGAGGAAAAAAACCTCTTAATGCACTTTGTAGCGAGTTCTTTGTTGCTCTCTGTGCAAAGTGCATTGTTCTGTCCGTACACCCTGCTCCACATTTATATTCTTTGACTGTTTTTTCCTGTTCATTGTCAAGGGGGCACTGGAGCATATCCCAGCATGCTTTGGATTGAAGGTAGGGAGACAACTTGGACAGGCTGCCAGTCTATCACAAAGTCTCCAATCCGCTTTGAACTATGGGAGAAAACTTGCATGGAAAAAGTGGGAGAACATGCAAAGTGAAGACAGAAAAGTCCAAAAAATGCAAAACTTGGAGGGAATTCTAAATACAAGATGCAGAGATGTAGGTAGGCCAGGTGGAGGATAACAAATCAGCTGGTGAGTTTTCCATCCAATAAAGTTTTGGAAGCTTTAATCCAGCACAGGACGAGGATACACAGATGTCATTTGGACACAGAATACCTTTAGATATGAGATACAGCTGAAGCATAAACTAAAGTCTAGGACTGATGCATGGCCAGACGTTAAGCAAAACAAATCCCAATTACCCCTCCCACCTCTGCTATAATTAAAAAAAAACAAACAAAAACACCATCAACAACAACAACAAACTCTGCAGCCAGGGCAGGAACAAGCACCAGAACAAGAGATGAATCAGGGACAGATTATTCAGGACACAGTCACGGGGGATAGAGAGCTCCAGAGGAGAGCAAGGACTTGACCTTTTCTGCATATTCATGAAGAGAGAGATGAGAGAGATGTAAACCCTCTCTGAGAGCGAAAACCTTTGTGGAGCCTAATAACCGAAGGCAGCTTAGATTCAGCGCAAAAAATAAATACATCTAGCGGGAGTAACACGAGGATATCTTGGCCGTCTGCCAGGCAGAGGGATCAATAGCCATTAACACCATCATGCATGCACTCTGAGGGATCTGTGGCTCTGCAGAGTATTTCATCATGATAGGAGGTGGATTGGAGCTTTAGTTACAGTTAGAGCATCCCTCTGCTTGCTGCTAAGAGTGATGCTTTCTGACTGACAATGTCATCAGTGTGCTGTGTATGTAAACACATCCAGCAGCCTGGAGAATCTAGGTCATTTTCTGGCTGGGATGAGATGAGAGGAGGAGCCGTCTGTGGAGGCACACCGAGCCACAAATGTGCGCTGCACTCGTGTGTCAAGAATCAGGCCGTAATCCAGACGCACCTCTTTTATCTGCTTCATGAATCAAGCGAACGTGCCTCCAGTGGTGATGAAATCCGCTGAGAAACACAGGTAGTGAAGCAGAGGGGGGAGGAGCGGTGAACACATGTAATCTCTTGCTCCAGTTCTCTTTGGCACTTTAGCGGTGAGGACACATTGTTCATTAAAAATCCAAGCCTTCAGTCCTCAGGATACACAAAGCTCTGCGTCATGTAATATTGACATTGGCTCGCACATGCACCAGGAAACAATGCAACCATGTGGCAGGAATTACACACAGGATCTGGAGCATCAAATGCTGCATTACTACAGAGATCGCAAATGTGCTGAGGTTGATTTTTTTTTTTTTCTTTGAGTCATTTCAAATCTGTCCTTAAAGTGCTCTGCGCAGTGAAAAAAGGGTTTAATTTGAAGGTCTCAGTGCCTGTAACTGAATGTCTTCTCTCAAATCAATTCGAAAATCAATTAATGCTTCAACATGTGTGTGAAAAGCTTTTGTTAAAGTCAGACTGCTCTCAGTCTGCTGGAGAAATGCTCACTCTGAGGCAGAGGCAGTATGGATACAATCCCCCGTCATGGTTGAAGTAATTTTTATGGTGCAATAAGGATATGAGAGGATATGGTCTTCTTTTTTTGAATATCAGTTGAGAAACTGAATTAAAACCTGACAAATGGAGGTACTTCATCACATTGATGCAAAAAGAAGAGTTTGCAGTCGTGCCTGTGGCTTTGTAAGGCCGTCACAGAAGTACTGTGAGCTAATGCTAACATCAGCAGGCTAACATACTCACAATGATAATGCTAGCATATTGACCAAATTCACCATCTTAGTTTAGCATGCTAGCACACTGACATTAGCACTGAACACAAAGTGCAGATGAGGCTGATGGGAATGTTATTATTTATTGCAGGTACTGGCGCTCGATTAAAGGTCATTGAAGTATTCACAATTCATCCTCTGAGGACAATGACTGTCTGTCGCAAAATTCACTACAAACTATCCCGGAGTTGCCAGGATGTTTCAGTCTGGACTGAGGTGGTGGACTGACTGTCCAACGGACAGAGTGAAACTGACATTCCTGGAGTCATACCGCTTTCATGGCTAAAAATCCAACATTCCCATAAAGCAGTCCTACGCTGATTTGCAAATCTACGTCCACTGGCCAAAGAGATTAATGCAACTAGATGAACAGTATGGCAAAATCTCTGATGGCTGGTGAATTGACATGATCTCACAGTATATATATTATATCCTCTGTAATCTACTGGAGCTGTTCTGTAACGCCCTCTCATCCTATTTTTCCAGGTAAGGTCACTGTTGTGGTTGTGGGTTTGAGAGGTGATTTATCTACAGCATCACAATCGTCTCGTTTGACTCTTACTCGTACCTTCAGACCCAGAGACAGAGGGTAGAGAGATAACAATGTGTGATTTATTTTTCCTACCCCTTCACCATCTTCTGTCATGTGTGTCTTTGCCAGCAGCCGAGCCTGTTACATTTTCCCGCTTCTCTTTATTCAGTGACTTTCCACTAAAGGATTACAAACAGCCTATTTTTAAATTCGTAAGAATGATGCAAACAGTTCCATCAAAAGGACTTAACAATAAGCTGCTGCAGAAAATAAAGCTTTTGAAATCTCACAAAAATGGTATTAGCATAGCACTTCTCAAAAAAGAAAACTTGACAAAGCATCACAAATAACTACAAAAAAAACAATACGGCATCTGGACTCGCCTTGACAGATAAAATGCTGCAGTTAAATTTGGCCAAAGATAAAGGAAATGCAACACAAACGAGTTTCAAAAGCTAAAAGTCAAGCTCTGAAAGGCACGAAAAGAAAATCTCCAGGTCTTAAATTAAAAATAAGCCGTTACAATGGCAGTCCAATAACTGAGACAGAAAAGCAAGTGTTGTTGCTACGAACAACACAGGAACAGGCACTGAAATCTGAAATCAGAGGCACTGCTGCAGTGTCTCATTAGTGGGATATAATGAGAATATAATGAGAATTTAAAGCTCCAGAACAAACTCACCTGATGGTTACACAAACCTTTTGTTCCTGGTAACAGCTCGAAGCAGACGTCTCGGACACCATATGCTGCCATTAAGGTTTTAATCGTCCAGGCGCAGGTGGGCAGATTGTGGGCGACATTACCGTCTGTCTTGTAGCCAGGAGGAGAGGCGAGAGCGGTGGAAGGGCCCATTTCCAGTTGACACTGGTCAGCAGCATAATGTTTGTCACTGGCAGGACGTTTAATGCTTTAAAGGGTCAATTGGGATTTTCAGAGTGGTCTTGTATGAGGTACTCCTATAGTCAGTGTATTACCTACAGTAGATTGTCGGCAGGCTGCCAGATTGGAGAAAACAACAGGAGTACCGGCACCGGAGGTACGCAGTGTTCTCCCGTGCAAAGGGTCAGCGTCAAAACGGATTTTAGCCACCTTAAAAAAAAAAAAAAAAAAAAAAAAAAGCGAAATCAGTTTAAGTGTATGCTATATCAAGAACATTTTCACCACTGTACCTTGCTGTCAGACAGCTCTATCCGATGGGAAACTGAATTTGTTATATACATCTATGCCCTCTTCACAGCCACCAGATTCCTTTGATAAAAACAATAATTTTACCTCGCAGAACATGGCTGTCAGTGTCCTGCAGCTGTCTCGATCGGTTAGGCTGTTTGTGTTATTGTGTGACTGGCGTTTTTAAGGGTTACGAACTAAAGTGTTAAAACACCAAAGTCACACAATAACCCAAACTAAACAATCAAGGGAGTGGCCGAGGAGCAACCAGTGTTCTGCAAGGTAAAATGACAAAGGAGTCCGGTGGCTTTGAAGAAAGTGATATTGCACTGTCGCCTTCTCTGTACTGGTGGCCTGTCGGCAGCCATCTGCTGTAGGTAATAGTCAGACAATGGATAAGTACCTCATACAACCACACTTCAAAAGATCCCAACTTACCCTCTAACAGGTTTTTGTAGCTGACATGAGCACACAAACCAAGCTCCTGCCCACTGAGGAGGCAAATATTCAACCACACAGTGTAGACACTGAAATGCACTGAAAGTTAGCCAGAGGGCTTCACTCAAATCATCAATAATGACCGCCTACAGTGTGAGGATGCTCTGTACCGTAAATCGAAACCAGCCAGTCACAACAAAAACACATTGTATTCTTTGGAAAGAGTTAACACGCTCAAGCATGAGTGCATGTGCATGATGAAGATGGTCTGTCCCGTCACTACAATCAAACTTCTACTTACAAGGGTCTTGAGTCTGCTGTAGTCCGCAATGACGACAACATTTCAATTACTTTCAAAATCATGTTTATTAAATTTAGAAAACACCATTTTGTTAACAGTTTCATAGCAATAGCAGGAAAGAACTGAAACTGTAAGAGAGACGTAGATGGGGCCTGGGCCAACCCCTGAGTTAAAAACCAGCTGTGTTTTGGAGCTCAACCGTCCCTACACGTCTGCTCTCCGGGGTCACCTGCATCTAACCTGGCATAGACTAGAAGAGAGAGTCAGTGTGGTAGTCAACATCTCAAGGTAGAACGCCTAAAGAAACGAGACATAAGAAAACTTTGTCGACATCAGGTAGAAAAGTTGATTTGCAAAGTCACTTTTCAAGTCAAGGTATTTCCTGCCAAAATATACCGAGTATGCAACATTAACATGTAATTAGGTTGCCAAACCGTGTCGGTATGTAGGTTTAATCGATAAGGGAGGAGTTTCTGCACAGCTTTAGGGGAGGTGGACTGGGGGGTACTTAGGGATGCAGTACAGATGTTGTCCAAAGAGGAAGTGCAAACAATGTCTATAAGGTGTGTTTGTTGAGGTGGAAGGGGGGTTTAGGTTGACAGGGGGTTGCGGGGGTATGAGCAAAAAGGGGCTCCCCCCCTTTACTCATCAAGGTGCTGAGAGGGGCGACTCTCTGGAGGGCGAGCCCGAGATATCCTCAGGGGGAAAAACTGTGAGTGTGCAGGCTCGGATCCCGCCCAGCGACTCGGGTAAGTCAAACACTTTGTGCCATTCGTCCTTCTCGGGGTCGTACTTCTGTACTATTTCCACCATGCAGCGATTGTTCCACGAGTAGCCGCCCACCACATAAATCTTATTCTCAAACACAGCCACGCCAACGTCGCTCTGGCCTCGCAACATGGCGGCGATAGGTGTCCACAAGTCGAGGGCAGGGGAGTAGTATTCGCAGCTCAGCACGTCGTCGTAGTCGCTGGTGCCCCGGAAGTGATTGCCCCCGATCACGTAGAGACGGTCGCCCACTGTGCACATGCAGTGGAGGCCGCGCACTGTCGTCATAGGTGCTTTCTGAGTCCACTTATCTGCATCTGGGTCAAAGCACATCAGCTCCTTCTGAAAAGTGTCGTGCGTGATTCCCCCTGCAGCAGGAAGCAAAACAGAGCACAAATTAGTCTTGTCACTGATCATTTGGGGGAGGAAAACAGCTTTGTGGGCTTGTCAATCAGACCGATCTGTGACTCATTCCCCCATGTCAACCTACATTTATCTAGGCCATGACCAGCCACAACACCAGGAATGGTCACATATGCTTCAACGGTATTCTAAAAAACAGGAATCAGGAATGTATGTTTTAAATCTCACCTTTCCTCAATCCCCATTTCTCCAGCCTCGACTCAAACTCAACAACCAGCACACAGGGGAAACCGTAATTCTACAAACTAGAGTGACATTGTTCTGCCTCTTTCCTACATAATGCTGATGATGAGCAGCCATACAAAGAGGAACAGCATTACAAAACGCTCATGCAGATATGCACAAACAGACTGTAGACGCCGGGACACAAAAAAGCTGAGGGAAAGTGGGGAGGGGAAAAAAAAAAAAACAGGACATGTCTACAGGGAAGGCTTAAAATAAAGAGGAACACAATCCCAGCATGCATTTGGGTGGAAGCCAGCCCAGCCCCCCCCGGCACAGTGACTAGGAGCAAATGCAGTGAAGATTTGCAGAGCATGCCGAATAGAGGCAGAATCCCTCTTTTGCTGCTGCCCAGTGATCGTGTGCTTGCTTTATTGTTGAGGTCTAAGCTGTCTATTCAGCTGCCATGACTCAGATCTGTGATGCTGCACCTCCTTAACTGATCAAATCCAAAGATAGCCTCACTACCCATTTTCTTTATCCAAGTCGTCCATGGGGCAAGTCTGTTATTAAAATCCTGACAAGAGAACAGTGGTCGAGTCAACGTAAGGTCCTTACTTTGCCTCTCTAGAGGACCTGCTGCTATTGCGATTCAGTTCAAGGGCTTTGGCCTTTCCCTGATACAGTGATGTCTGATCAGCATCCCAGTATCCTAATGTCTAATCAGTGCTATTAGTGAGACACTAAGAGTGGACAACGTTTTGCCAAATTGAGCCAGTCTCAGAGAGGCAGGTTTCTGCCCTTCCATAGACAGCACAGGCTAGACTGGGGTATTGTCTACTACATATGCCACATAAAAACATTTCCCTGTTCATCCATGTAGACACAAAACAGAGCCCCCTTGTAAAACCAGTGACCTGCTTGGTTGGTTGAGTCAGGGCCGGCACAAGTGGGACCCAAAGAGAAGACGGAAAGTAGACACAGAGGTGAGGTGGGAAAACGGGGCTCAGCATATTCCAAAAATACCCCGTCATGATAAAGAGTGTTCACACTTGAGCCCCAGAACAACCATCAACTACCAACGATCTATGGCTGCTCAGAGAAATCCCTCAAGGATGCACAGACACACCACCAAGCGTGATACAGCATTATTCTGAAGGAGTAATGCATTAACATACAGCCAGCTCTATATTGATTATGGATGCGACTTTCCTCTCTTCTTTTTTCAGGTCAAGTTAAATACGTCAGTGCTTTTCATTTATTGTCTACATTCAGGTACGATACTCAGTAACCCGCGCTTCTCCACCGACTACATCCACCCTGTGGTTTGATGTTCCTGCAGGGAACATCAAACAATAATAGCCAGTCATTTGCTCTCTATAGTGAGCATCAAATTGAAATTTCAGACCCTTATGAATCATCGTCATTCTGGGTCACCGCTGACAAATGCTGAGTCACAGCGGTAATCTTCACGTCTATTAAAGTCAACACAACGCATTGTGTGACTGTTAGCAGGACGTAGTGTACATGCCATCCACACTACGTTTTTCATTCCAACGATCAACTGGGGAGAATGCTGGCTGAGATTATAGAGCACCATCCTTTCCTGCATCAAATGATCCAATTATGAACCAAAGCCATTTCAACGAAACACTTCCTGTAAGAAACCAGCTTCAAATACATTTAATGAACTTCCGTTTCCGCACCGAGTTGGCTTCTGCGACAGCCCTTACTCTGTTTGTGTATCAACCTTAACACAAATGAAACTCTCTGCAAATTTGTAACTTTAAACCTAAAGTTATGAAGCTAAACCAGTGCATGGCCTGGAGGAAAATTCAAGGCAAAAAAAATAAACAAACAAACAAATACAGTCCCTTAAGACTGTCCATCTTATCTACAAAGCTAACCTGCTAATTCCTGCAGGAATGCTCACAATTTGTCAACTCTTGTTTCCTCTGCACCAAAGCACTGACATTAGCTAGGCACATATGTATAACAATACGCTTTTTAAAATGCAATGTATATAAGATATCACAATTAAACAAACAAACAAACAAACAAACAAGAAATGGTAAAACAAATGCCAAAGTAGGTTTAAGATCATTAAGAAACAATGTCACCATTACATGGCTTGTCCACCAGAGAGCACCGACAGGTTGATTTTTCAACTGTAAAATGTCTTAAATAAATAAATAAATAAATAAATAAATAAATAAGGGACTCCAAATTATCAAAATCAGCATCAGCCTCATAAATCCTCCAACTGCAAAATACTTTACAATAATCACAATAATTCATCTACTGTTATGAAGTCTTAAGTCATAAATTACCCAGACGGTGCATCTGTCCTTGTTGTAGATGACTGAGTAAAAAGCTAAAAAATGGTCAGAGCTGTAAGACCACCTTCACACAGATCTTAAGACAGTGAACCAGAGGCAATGTGGCTCTGTGCTGGTTCAGTACCCATGTCTGAACTCTGCCACACCACTTGAGCTGTGATGGTCTCTGGGCTGAGTGCATTTGTCAGGTTCATCCAGCTGACAGAATACCTTCAGACAGCGCAGCAGCACAGCCGGAGAATGTGACCTGATCTGCTGTGACAGACGGACACAGAACTGCACTTCAGCATGGGTCACCTTGCACAGCAAGACTCTAACCCCCGAGACTGTCGGTGCTACAGCGAGGCCTCGGCGCAACAAAATTCCTCTAATGGGTAATGCCCGTTTACCTGTACCTTTTGAATTTAAAATCGGTCTATTACAGAAAGTTTTCATATGAGCTGTTATGCATGTTTCACTAAACCGCCCGATCAGCTGTACCGCTTTCTTTTTCCCCCACATGTAGTTTTAGCTGCTGCTGGTGCAAAGCGTGACACTGTGTCATTGTGGCAGTGAAATTTACCAGGCTACTGGCCTGCTAATCAGTGCATCACTGAAACATAAAGCCAACACAAAAGGAGTCCATTAGATTATCAAAAAGGATGGGCAATAAATACTCTGCTGCAGAGTACAGCCTGAGGCAGAAGTCTGAAAAACAGCTGGCTACTGGCAGATTAGCGCAGTAACTGACTATTACGCTATTGATCATTTCAGTTTATTTATTTTAAAAAGTGAAAATTTGTCTTTCATCTTTGCTTCACAGTGATATTAGGCTTGTCAAATCATGTGGTCTGTGTGGTCCCACATTATGCCCCACTTCTTTCGCTTTCCAAGTGAAGCACTAACTAATTAATAAGGTTATAAAAGTTTTGCTTTTTGCTTATATGAACAATGACAGTAATCATGTATGAAGTCAGTTATTAGTTTCTGGCCTGTTTCCAGCAAGTCAGAGTTCATTAATATGACATCAGATTAAAAGGGGGCTACATGCACTGTTAACTTTTTCACATGCATGCACACAAAGACAGTTCTTGCAGAACCCTAACAAAGTCATACATAATAAAAATCCGAACAGACAATAAAAAAACTAAATAACCCCCCAAAAAAACCCAAGCAAATGGATGTCATGTCACTTGTGGAATTTACAACGTGCAACTGAAAACTCTAAAGATAGCTGCAACTGATATGATGGGTAATGCGTGTAGAGAACTGCATAATATTGACAAAGGGTTGCAGGAATAATGAGATCTGTGGCTGATAAAATCAAATTAACTGGCTGTGTGCACAGTGATCAAAATCAGGGAGTGCATCTAATAAAACATTGTGCATGCTGGTCAGCACCTTAAAATGTAAATAAGATTAATACTACTGCTACTAAAGAGGGTTTCGGTGTTTTATTTTCATTTGCCAAAGCCTCCCAGCTCGCAGGTACGGGATGTGACTACTGCAAAGATGTTAATGTTATTAATGTTAATGTATATTAATTCACAAAGGCTGCAGAGAGGAACTCCATCCCCACTACCAACGACTGCACCACTTCTTTTCATGCAGTCGTTGAAATTCTGACTTTGTTGCTTGCAACTGTTTTACTACTCAAGCAGATGGTGTTTATTCCTTTGGTGGTGTGCATTCACAGATTTTCACTTGATCGAGCTCCACCGGTCGAATTTCTAAAATTGTTCAAATGATGATGATCCAATCTGAAACATCTACAAAACACCGCAACCGGTGTATCTTATTTCTTGGAGCCTATATGTACAGTGCGTGTGGTTAGAGATAACTCGTCGTGTACGCTAACTGGATGATAAACTGTCACTACGGGAAAAAAAAACAATCTGCACTGCTGGAAATCTCCAGTGATTTTATTTCATGTTTTCCGAGCACTGTTTATGTTCATGTGTTGTAGAACGATGACAGTACCCACGGCCAGGAGGGATTAACACTGGCTCTTCAGTGTTACACCTCCTACACAGGCTTCAGTCCTCTACTTTGCTCCATCCTTCCCAATTTCCCTTCCACCCCTCCCTTCCCCTTCCTTTGTAGCACCGCTCTGGATTAGTCACACTGAGAAACTAGGGCTCATCTCCATAACGCAGGATTTGTTTTCAATCCTATGAAGTGAACAAGTATTGAGGTGACACCTCAAGAGCGAGTAGTAACTGCCTGAAGGCCCAAGATGAGTGTCCAGTGTCTGCAATAAGCACCGAACCCTCAGACTTTGACTTCACCTGCGTGCTCAGTGTAGATGAAAGACACTTTGTATATGATGCAGCAAGTTAGAAATCCTATGATAATGACTCACTGAAATCTCCCAAAATTAGAAAATATTGGATGTAGTATTTGTCAAAAATCTGAAAACCAAATTCATGGTGAAGCCATTTTGAATAATACTGAATTCACTACTGTGATCCCACTCCCCCTGCAGCTGGCTAATGACTGTGTCAATCACAAGCCGAATCACGTTTCTGTCGAACACGAACAAAAGACATACGCGGCCTTCTCTCGGTGACTCACAGCGATGCATGATACATGCAGCGGAGTTTGGAGGAAAGGTATCATGAGGTGACCACAGGACAGATTTTAACAGCGTGACTGTTGTAAGACGCATTAAGCCGTTGAATATTTCGGAAGAAAACAAAATTACCTAATTAGAAATCACAATGCACTGAAATTCATTTCAAGTGTGACTGCAAGGCAGGAAATCTACTTTTAATCTCACCACACAACATTACATATCATTCTATATGTGGGTTCATTACAAACAAACTCACTTAAGCTCCCTAGAGCCACTTACCTGAAATATACATATAACCACCATACACCGTCCCAGCATGGCCATAATGTGGCTCATTCATTTTGGCAACATACGTCCATTCGTTTGTCCTTGGGTTGTAGCACTCCACAGTAGCTTGAAGAAAAAGACGACAGGGGGGAAAAAAAAAGAAAAAGAACGAATTAGTAGAAAGTAGGTCAAGATATAACTAAGGAGGACAAACAGCAGCAAATGAGGCCTTGGAGGTTCTCAGTGTGGGAGCTAAAACACAGATTTAAATACAGAGTACACATCCCCATAACCCTACCAGCACTCAATGCACTGACTGCACAGGAAATAAGGAGATTGGAAGATCCTTTATCTTAAGGCCCCTGAGGATGGTTCCACAAAATCTATGAAAACGCAGAATAGGGACACTGGGTGTGTGGTTGGTGGCTGAGCAACCCCTTAAGCAGCTGCCAGGGGTCCATCAACTCGTGGGCTCATGCTGTGCTTGGGGTTGTGATTGGGCGAAAGGGAAAGTTGGACAACCAGCTGGAATGTTACAATTCAGGATTACAACAAGAGTGTGATTCGCACTTTTTTGCACCTTTGTATTAAACATTAAGCGCATATTTTACCGGAGCATCATGAGCAATAGTGAAGTAGTCTTTCCAGCTGGGTCTCATCTGCATGTAACAGGATAAAGAGGTACTGGGGTGGACATATTGCTCAAAATATTTTGTGCAGCTAATGGAAAAACAAGTTGGTGGACTGAACACTTCCTTGAGGTTTTGGTTCAATCAGTGGTGAAATCATCGACTTGAAAAATGGTTCTAAAATACAGCAGTAAGATCAGGACCACAACTCTGGGACAGCTGGGAAATCTCAGAGGGGAAAATGAGTGAATACCTTACTCTGCTTGCTCAACAATCATCAGCAAAGTGACCTTGAGCAGTGCACGAACTCCGCTCAGTGAAGTAATACAGACATATATTAGAAGACAACAGATGAAGCGAGCAGATTTAAAACACACAACATTAAACTGAATGCAGAGCAGGTACTGAAAAGATGTTTATATTGAAAAATCTTTTAATTAATAAACGATGAATGGATGTGCATAAACTCTGAATGCTGCTGATTTACCTACAGAGACCAGAGTCTGACATCTTCAGCAATTTCATTTACAGGTACGCTAATTCAAATTGAAAAATCAGATCAGATTTTCCTGTCATCGTCTTAAAAAGGTCACATTACTAATTAGCATTCATTCCTCTCCCTGACGGTGGTTCACCAGAATTTAATAGTACACTCCATGGGTCAAGCTCACAGCTGGTAAGATTTGGTGACAATTACCATGTAGCACCGAGAGCAGTGGCTCCCAACCTGGAGGGTCAGGAGGATCTGACTCTAAATGATCTGCGCATTGTGACTGGTCCCTGTCATCTCCCACATTTTAACACTGTATTTTTCCCTCTGTGTAAGTTATAAAAACAGCCTATCGGAGCAAGGGCAAATATTTCATGTATTGTTATAATGCTGCAAAATTAACAATCTGACTTTGAAATATAGCGTGACAAAATACCAATGGTTTTTTCCTTTCACTGGTGTGACTAAAGTAAACAGTGTTGTGATTACTTTTCTAAAAGACCTGAGCGAAAGAGAGATTTGTCCTATATTGAAGTAAGATGTCATAATGAAAACGGACATCATCAACAGTTTAAAAGAACAAAACCAAGACGACTGAGAAATGGAGTCACATTACGTAACCAAAAAAACAAAGTTTACCATTCATGATCGAAAGCTTCCTCCTATAAATACCCCTGTTGACGTTTGTTCAGCTTTTCATTTATAATTTGGGCATTTCAGACGTAACAATAAAACCACACCCATGTGACCTAACCAGAGTAAACAAATATAATACAAGGGCTGGGCACATCAAGGCTAAACCACATGCAATGAAAGAGCAGTGGAACGTGAAGCAGAAAAGGCAGTTGTGTAGATGGGCAGTGAACCGAGGCCGTGTTCTTTGGTCTAATTATAACCCAGAAGAGAAGACTGCTCACACAGTGGCCTCTCTCTGTCTGCTGCAGTTACAGAGCTGAATTTAAGTATTGGGTGGCACCTCTCTGTGGTCCACAGTTACAGCTGCAGAGATTCCAGGTTGGTTACTCAGCATCAACAACCAAACTACAACGAATGGACAGAGATATATCAGTTCACGGAACTGTTTCTACCAGAGGGGTGAACAAATAATGTTAAATGAAGAAAATCATCAGATTACTGACAAGAGGTGATATGACACGACCGCTTTATAATCACTGAATATTCCACTGACAAAATGTATTCAACCATTCATTTAATCCTCTCTGCCGATACGGTTCCTGTCCCAGCTTCAGCTGAGTCTCAGGACCTATATGTAAATGGTTAATCTCAACAGGAATACTTAAGGGTGCAGGTTGTGGCTGTGTTGTATTGGATTGTACTTCATTATGAGGTGAAAAAAAAACAAACAAACCAGAAACCAGAAACACCACCTCACTAAAATACACCCTCAAAAATGACAAAACAATGCTGAACATTACAAAGGATTGTGCATGTGTCTCTGTACTGGATTACATTAGATTGTAAAGGTGTTGTGGATAATGGGTACACCCTCGATTCAATGAAATTACACAGAGATTATGCACGCGACATGTTGAAACAGCAAATGATGTGTTGGCACAACACTTGATTACCAGCGTCAGTATGCTTGCAGCCTTATTAAACTGCACATTCTTTCTCCTACTGCTCCTTGATTTTTAGGTGTATAATCTCATACAATATTAATTAAAAGGCTTCTGTTGATGCTTAAAAAGGAAAGATGAATCAAGTAGGGAAATAAACTCACCGAGCTCCCCGGCAGCATTCCTTCCACCGACAGCATAGAGGTGTCCCTTGAGTGCACTGAGGTGGAAGAACGTACGTTTCTCATTAAGGCATGCCACCTGCATCCACTTGTTGTAGCGAGGGTCGTACCGGAATACGGTGTCCACCGCTGTCTTGCCTTTGGTGTCGTAGTTGCTTTGGCCACCCACCACGTAGAGAAAGTTGCCGATGACTGCAATGCCGTGTTGGTAGCGGGGTGCATCCATAGGAGCCAGCGCCTTCCACTCATGAGCCTTCTCATCAAAAAGACGCAGTTCCTTACTTACAACTAGCTGCTGGCGCAGAACACCACCCAGGGTGACCAGGTGGGCACTGTCTGAGCGGATGGCTGTCCGTTCTGACTGCATAACTGGTTGCATGTAGGGCATCATTTGGTAGTTACTAGCCTCCAGGAGAAGGTTGACACAGGTGTTGTCCGTGCGCATAAAGTCCACTGTCTGCACGTGATTGATGAGCTCCTGCGGGTTCATGAGGGGAAAGCGGATGTTCTTCATGAGCTTTGGGGCATAGTCCATACGACCGTCTTCATAGCGTAGCCAGCGGCAAGCCGCCTTGAACAGGTCCAACTCAGTGCAGTGTTTCAAGCTGTTGCTGGACAGTACAAAAGCCAACCGTTCAAATGGTAGCTTGACAAACTCTCCCGTGCCCAGCAGCGACGGGAAGTTCTTCAGGATGAAATTGTTGACATATTTATCCACCTCTGTGAGGTTATACGTGTTGGCAATGCGCCCCACCTCTACACAGTTATCAAGAGACACCTGCAGGGAAGAGGAAATCAAAATCTTAAAAAGCTGCAACAAAGATGAACAACATATCTGAGGACATGAATGACTGGAACTTCACAACTTGTACAGAGAGACTCACCTTACACACAGTGATTTCTAACTATAAAATATCAGTGATTTAGTACTGAAGGATGTGGCGATTATAGCCAAGTAACATACAGTCTACACCTATTACACAGAACATATGTAGCTTTATATAACTGTAAACTTAATACCTTTCAATTTTTCAAGTGTTGGCAAATTAAATATATAATTTTAAGTTATCAATATGGGCTCTAGGAATTATTCATGAAGGAAAATCATTAATTAATCAATAAAGAAAGCAATTATTAATTGCGGTCCTGGTTTGCATCCACACAAATTAGTTTAGCAGCCCATATACAAACCTTTAGACACACCGAAGTGCATATTCATTGAAACGACTGATTATATACACTTTTCTACATAAAAAGAAATGTTTATACACACTGACTGTTACAATTTTCTATTAGAGCATGTCTAGCATTTTACCTGGTACCCTTCTCACAAAGAAGATTCATTATGTTTAGTAAAGAGTACTTTCAGGTTTTCAGAGTACTTATTCCACCAAATTCAAATTATTATCAAAGATTATTTCTTCTGACTAACAGTTTCTACTTAATAATAACAACAAGAAATAGACCGCACGCACAAAGCCCTTATTGAAATGTGACTTTATGTTTGTGCTTGCCTCCTCTTCTAACCCGAAGGCACTCTTGTGGGACTTGAAGAGAAGTTTAAAAGCCAAAATATTTTGGGAAATGAATTATTAGAATAAACGACAGCTTCTATTTGAAATTATTTTTGGAATGCTAATATAATATCCAGTTATTTCAGCCAATGAACAGAAAATGCACAAGTGGTGAAGACCAGCGGGAAGCTGTGTACTGTCGAGTGGACAGTGCACGGCTGGTGTGCTTCCTTACCCCAGATATAAGAAAAACTTTGCAGAAGTCCAACACAGGAAGGATTTGTAAGAAGCTGGCTGCCTCGAGTGTGTCTTGCAGATTCTCCATGTTGAGTGACAACTTGGCTGTGTAGATAAAGTCAATGATTTTCTTCAGGCCTATTCGGTTGACTCCGTGAAGCTTGATGCACATTAAGTCCTGTTCTTTCATTCCACCTGCATCAGGAGAGAGTCGGGGGATAAACAGTGGGTGCTTACACGTGGTTTAACTGATGCGTAATCTTATTTGACTGACAGGTCTGTGAGCAGCCACATCGATTTGATTTTTTTGAAAGAGCTTGGAAGAATAAAGCTTACATAACGGAACAAATTCAATTAAGCTGGAAATAAAAATACATTATTTCATTTAGATACATTTTCCCTCCTGGGTAAATGTCAATTAATTGTTTTCTGTGTCAAAGGACTTATGTTCAGAGAAAGGATTGAAGGTCTTAGACAGAATCCTATTGCTCAGCATCTACGCTCACACAGCTCCCTTATCACTAATGAGCTATCCCACACTCTAAGTCCAGTTTCCCCTTACTCCTACTTCAACAAGCTCTTCTGTCTTCATTGCAGCACCTTCTCATCTTAATCAGAAACTTTAAATGACAAATCTTCAAACTTCTACTACTATCATGATATAAACCTAAACTAGCCCCACCAACTGCTCCTAAATTTTCATTCTTTTCACTGCTCTTTATGTACAGTGTAGTGCAAATAAATAGGGTGCTAAATTGCTAATCAAAGCTTTAGTCATGAAAAATAAACAGCTTAATTAAAGCAGGCTGCAGCTTAAACAGGTCAAATCAAAGCAGTAAGGTCACTTTTATAAACAACATCTGTGTTACTAGTTTTCCTTGGGTTTCACTTTAAAAAGCTGCATCAAACCTGGTACATCACAGCTCTCAGCTGAATTACCTTTTGCATGCCAACATGTGTCTTGTGTCTAAAAATGAGCTACAGTTTATCTGCTATTCCTGAAAATATCCTTTAAACACTGCAGGTCTTTAAGTGTAGTCAAGGTTCTTCCGCCTCTGCATACAGTGCAGCAAGGAGAGGTAAACAAGCTAATAAATCACATTTACAGTCATTGCAAGTACAAAGGACCATGGACACGAATGCACAACAATGATAAGGCTGGTTTTATAACATGGAACGCTTTATGAATATACGCACACAATGCTGGAAGTATGTGGGCACAAGGTCAATTTGTGTAATTTCTCAGGAGGCAAAAGGACAGTGACATGACTGCGAAATGTTCATTAATTAAAAAAGATGCTTTGCAGGAGAATAAGTGCAAGAGGGAAGAAGATATAAAGTAATCAATGCATGCATCATAGCAACAAGAAGACACAAAAAAGAACATCAGTGTAGCTGGGGCCAGTAAAATGGCTAACGCACTGTTGAGTGGATGCATCTGGTCAGGCTTTGTACACTCACCTGTGAACATGGCTTTAAAATAGTCGGAGGAGGAGGCCATCATGGCGCGGTGTACAGGGAAAGCCTCGTCGCCGTCCCCAGCCACTAGTGTGACGTCGCATAATAAACCTTCTATCCTCAGCTGGTCAAATCCCTAACAGAAGAGGATAACAGTGAGGGACGTATGTGACTGAGACCTGACCTATGCTGTGGTTTTACCCCTCCGCTGTCTCAGCCACTGTGTTTGAGCCTGACTGCATTTCCTGTCCAATCACAAACTTGAACTTCAATTTTTCAGTAAGGATCAATCAAAATATGTTTAGTCACGGTGTGTCAGACGCAAGCTCGGGGACCCAAAATGTTTGTGACAGCACTTCTGGTCTGCTTGGGCTGTCTCACTGATAGGGCTTGTACTCTTCACTGTCTTGCTCATAACTGGTTCAGAATTATATGTTTGGAGCTACAGCGACAGCATATTGTCCCCTTGTTGGCATGACAGCATGACAGGAACTTGTACACAGTTTATTCTCTTCAGGAAAACTGTTGATATTTCAAACAAATAATCCCATCTTTACCCACGTACAGTCAGGTTTTCGTTTCCCTTAAACATACTGTACTCATACCATATTCTTCATACATTCACCTATCTGCACACCTGATTTTATTGTCTTCCACAGTGGGGAAAATGGTAAATGTACCCTTCATCTCTGGCGCATCATTTTCCATGGCTTACATCATAGCAGGAAGCACAAATAGCATGCAACCACAAAAACATGCAATACATGCAACAACTCACTAAACTCCTGGAATAACCAGTGGGCGAGTTTTAGGTGGGCTGCTTCCAAATGCACCAACCGAGACTAGTGAGTCTACTAACTAACAGTGGCTACAGAGTGCAAGATCAGATGGCCTAGAAAAATCATTATCATTCCCTTACTGTGCTCTGACACCAAAAGATTAATGTGCTGCAAAAGCTGCCAACAGCCATTCATTTTCAATGAGAGACGGTGACGAAGGGCAGCCATTGCTGTGGCAGCAGCAAAAAGCACAATACTGACACCCACACCCAACTTTAGGTTGATTTTAACTTTCTGCAAATCGGTGGTGACATGCAAAACAGCCACTGAGTGCACACTGGAAATTCGAGCTGTAATACAGTCTTGTTATGTAAGCTGAAACCCATTAAGTCTTTTAAACACCTTAATAATTCCTGATGCTGATTCCAACTTTATTATAATATATCTATTTAACATATTAAAGAAAGCAAAATACATCTCAATTGATTTTCATTATCAAGAGTTTCAGTTTCTGCTTCTCCTTAATGGTGGATTTTTGATAGATTATTCAGCTCTCTGGTACATTGGAGCCATTTTCTTGTTCTTTTTGTGAGATGATGGGACAAAGTGTGACTACACTTCAAGGAGAGAGTGGTTTGTTCTTTATCAATATGATGCTATGTGCTTCAACTGTTTGGGAAGAAAGTAGGTCACTTCAACAACTCCTATCAAGACTTTTCTGTTCCATTCTCGATCAGCAGAGTTTCATAATATTCTTGTTGTGCTCACTCTTCATTTCAAATTATGCAGAAACCAAATCCCAAATGCTTTCGGTTAATCATTGGAACATGATGTGAGCTATTAAAACTGTATCCTGTAATTCCTTTCGACAAAGTTTTGATTTTGAAATGTGGAGGTAGCTTTTCAACTGCAAAGAAATTCAATAAGTTTTCCAGTATGTCGCCTTGCAGTAGGCATAGATTAACTTGGATAGAGCTTTATCTCATTTCGACAGTGATAAGAAATCTGAATCATTCCCAGCCTGCATTCAGCACTACATCATGGACAGAGCTCTACAGCATCCATTATTTACACTCCTTCATATTGATGCTACGTGTCAGTGTGAACCCTCACCTGAAGAACCACTGAGCTGTGCGTGTTGCTTGTGAAAAATCGAGTGTTTCCTGTCTTTGATGCCTGAAGATGAGCAGAGATGCCCATATCACCATAGCCCAGAGCAACTTTCATGTGAGCGTCGTCGTCCTCCACGAGGGATCTATTAGGAAAAAGGAAAGAAGTTTTTACTTCAAAAAGGATGGCAAAAACATGTGTTTCCATCTAATTTTAGCTTATGGAAAGTAGGACAGAGAAGTGACGGCACTTTAGGACATACATATTGGGTGGTGGTAGCCTAATTGTTGGACAAATTGTCACCTAAAAGTTGCTGGTCTGCGAGGATGGAACAGCTGGGGAAAAATGTGGCAAGGGAAGAGACAAAAGCATATTCCACCCTTCCCAACGTGCCTTTGGGCAAGGGACTGAACTCTGCTGCTCTACTACAGTCACTCAGTGGTCTTAAATATAATTAGCAGACTTAAAAAAGAAAAAAGAAAAATCCCAGAGGCATTTGTATTAGTTAACACCTTTAAAATCAGAGCTCAGGATAAATTAGATAACATTAGCTGTCACACATTTTTCTTCATAACATCAGCAATGAATATGACTCTTATCTATACTCAGTTCATTCCTTCTATGACACTGTGTCTGTCTATTTTTAAATACTTGCTGGCTGTAACATCTTAAATTTCCCCAGCGTGGGATCACTAAAGCTTTATCTTATCTTACTTAGATGTGTTGGCTGTAAATTGAGAAATACCCAAGGCTAACTCTCAATAAAACTACAGTAACAGAGTGAGCAACACATTCTAAAGGTAATGAAGAAGGAACACATGAACTTTAACTTTAAAAACAATGACTGTGCTGCAACAGCGCCAGCAGGGGCTATGGATGGTGATGTTAGTTGGTCAGTTTGTCTGAAGACGACCATTCCCAAGGATATCTGTGACTCTGACCTTTAATCTAGCACTACAGTCAGGTCAATTTGCTGGATTTCCATGAAATTTGTGAATATTCATTGTGCGCACACAATGAATTGTGGTATTTCAGTGAGACCCTGACCTTTAGTTTAGTGCCACAATTGACCATTTCCATTTAGGCTGCTGTGCTGCCATCAGTGTGTTTGTGTGTGTCGTGTGAATGAGAAGCAAATTGTAAAGTGCTCTGGATGAAAGCTGTATATAAATGCAGCCATTTCCCACTGTAATATCTAATATCAAAATTTAAACAACAATTTCCCAATAAAATGTACTGACCAGCACATTCATGCCCCTTGGATAATGAACTGCTTCCATTTTCGAGCAAATGGATTAGCTGTCCAAATTTTAATGACCTTGTGGCCTTTCCTCTTTCACCATACCCAGGACCAGCTTTGCATTTTTACAAGTCATTTGCTCCATCCAACACATCTGCATTGCATTTTCTAATTAAAATTATGGGCCGTAGGGGCCACCGGTAAGGCTTTAGGACCCAAGGCATCAAAAAAGTGCATCACAGAGAAGTACCATTAATCCAAAGTATCTCCAAAAATAAGTAAGAGGGTGAAAGTGAAATTACTCCTTTCAAGTTGATGCTCTACTGCGATATTTTTGTATTGTGTTAAAGCTGAAGTTATTGTGGAGGCTTATTGAGAAACAGACCATAATACTCGTTTTTCTCTTTTTACATGTAATGACACTCAGTGTTTCTGACTCAAGTAGGACACAAATGGGTGTGGAATAAACCATACAAAGACACAATACATTACATGGCTGAGTTAAATGAGGACATGAAATTAAAGAACTTGTAAATGAGCTGCACAGAATCAAAAAATATCATTCGTTTTCAGAAAAATTGTGGAAAAAATATAAAAGCACAATACATGCACGCACATTATTTCTCAGTTCTCAGCACTCTGGGAGAAAAACTTCAGAGACACTGCTAACGATGACTGAGGTAAATTGTTTTTTTGTGTCAAAATTCAACTGATTTAAAATCCAGAGATTCTACACTATAACACAACTCTGTTTGTTGACTGTGTAACTGCCTACGGACAAAATCTGCTCTGTGGGAACATGATATATTAGGGTTTCTCATCTGTATAGTCCAATTCTTCTGCTATTCTCATGCTCTAGGACAGTCTGACTGAAATGTAATGTAAAGTACTTAACTGCTCCACAGAGAATGAACGTGGAAAGATGGCAAGAGTGACTCAGGGCCCCAAAGGGAATACTCTGGGGATACGGGTACATTTTGTGCTGCCAAAATTGACACTAGAGAACGAAGCTCATTTGGGTAACAAATCATAACAGTCTGCAGATCAACAAAATCAACACATTTGTCATCCGTGATAAACAGCATAACTGTCTCTTAAGGTTTTATCAAAAGCAAACAATGTTGATTGTATTGCTTTGACTTTGATCCCAAGCTCCATTGTACCTTCTTTCAAAAGTGAGAGCAGCTGGCCTTGGTGTTGAGAGTGCAATTTGTTAAGCAAATGATGATGAAACAACCCAGCATTTCCAGAAAAGCAAGAGTTGAGGCAGGTATTTTTGTAAGTAAGATGATGAAGTTAATGTAACACCACAAGGGATGCCTTGTGACTGATAATAATGGGGGTGGTTTGTGTTAGAAAGTGTCTTAACCTGCTCTGTTTTTAGTAAGAGGTGATTTACGGACAGAAGGGCAACGCGACACAATGGCCAACAAATATCTGCAAATCACACACAGTGAATGAAAATGAAGCTTAAAATATTACAACTAGTTTCCATGCAATATACAGTAAATGAATGTGGCATCTGAGACTTAAAAGCTGTTCATTTTCAGATGAAGATTGGCCTGGTTTTGATAAAATATTCTTTTACAAAAATGTCTGGCTCAGCATGGCAGTAAATGTGTGTCTTCAAACGGGCCCATGAGCAGGCAGTGCTTGTCAGATGTAGAAGACTAATGCTTTTTGGGTGGACTATTTATATAATGAAGCAACTCTAAGTCCTTGCATGGATGAACACTTGATTTTTTTTTGTGGTTAGGAGAGTGGTTTAACCATTAGTAAGCAAATTTCCCCTGTGCTTAGAGGGGACATTATTCAACATTTCTAAATAAAACATAGCTTTCAGATGCTATTATAATGTTTGGCAAGCTATTGTTAAAGTAATACTTCTACCTCACATTTGAAATTAACATTTAAGGCCGATAATCTGACTTCTTTTACTTCCACTGAAAACAATCCTGTTCCTCACTGAACATGTTTTGTCCACTTATCAGACCCAATATATGAACTTTACAATGACACTACACCTGACACAGATCAATGTGTAGTTCTTATAAAGGAAAAAAAAAAACATTTGTAACAAGTGAAGGTAGCACAGCATGACATATCTGATTAGAGAGAAATGTCAGATTAATTTCAAATAATCTAAATATGATAATGAGAAAGAGAAAGTGTGCAAGATTCTTTTTCAAAATACAAAAATGGACTGGGGAAATTTGATGTTAAATTAGTGTCATTACAATAAGACACATCTAGACACAAATTTGGCTATAAAGCTTGGACTAATGGCTGAATCAATACTCTGTGCCCGGATAATGATTTTAAGGATTTATGCTAGTTGTACATAAATGCTGACCTCTGTCATTCAGCCATGAGATGAACAGCAACAGCGTTCAAAGGGGACACATAACTCGGCAACCATGTCTCCATAACTTAGAAAAACAACGCTTTCATTTGCATTTCCACATCATAGCTGTTAGTGTTGTGCTTTTGGATGGTGAAGAAACAAAATTATCACTGTTCTTAAACAGAGAGCAGTAGGTTTTGACATGTTTAGTGAAAGGAAAGTCAAAGAAAAAGTTACATGGCCACTTTATTTATTGAATTGTGAGATGAAAACGTCCCTTCTCCTGTCTTCACAAAGACTCTTCACTTTAGGCCTGTGATACTCCGAGCTAACCTCAAAGCCAACAAAGTCAGACTGATCAAATGTTTTGCGTCACCTCCCGTCGCCTCACATCTTTGCACTTGAACACACAAAGACTTCAGTCGACTAACAGTCAACTGCAGTCTTTTTCAACAATTAGGCCAAAGACATTTGGAATATGGGATGGATAAAAATTAAGAGAAGGTCACATGGCATCTAATTGTCATTCCTTTCACATGCTGCAGAAGATCTGAGGAGCAGGTAGAAAGACCAATGAAGATGAATTAACAAGACAAAATAAGCACAACAACACAAATGTCTGCTGTCACAAGAGGTAAGGAAGAGAAGGTACAACTATATGATCTAGGCTGCACATGCTTAAGGTCGATTACTTACAAATCTTGATGATAACTACTTAAATAAAGCACCATTTTTAAAATGATGATGGGATTGGTAAGAAGGTACATTTAACAAGGAGATGATCATGGATCAAGTGTAGCAGGAATTTGTGAACAACACCACTAAATGCTGAGTAACTGGCAGGGCTTGAACAGTGGTCACAGTCACACTGACACACAGCACAGGCAATGTACTGGTACATTTACCCCGTCAGGTGGTAAGTCGGACAGGCAGCGAGGAGAGAGTGGGTTGTCCAAACCACAAAGGAGTGTTGGTGGCTGCCGGAACGAAACAAAGAAGACAACAGCTACAGCATCCCACATAAAAGTTCTGCTCTTCCCAAACACACCAGAGACCAAATCTCTAGCTGCATCTGTGGCATGTTTGAAGATAACTGTGACTCTGACATTACTGCAGCTCAGCACTGACCAACGCAAAAATCATTCATTAAACCTCAGAATATTTCACAAATTACTAACCTGTCAAATGCCTATTAATGACGCCAATTATGGGTATATTTTAGGTCTGTTTTATGTTCAGCACTTTTTTCTTTACTAATTCCTAATAAAAATTACTAAAGAACTTCAGATGAATAAGATAAGACTTAAGATGAACCTTCAGATACACGGATAAAAACAGTTTTGTCCATAATAAACTATGTTTTAAAAGCCTTTGTTAGTTTAATGATTCACAAATGTCAGAGTAATTTGATATGCATGATGCTATCACCACCACAACACAGAGCCCGAGATGAGTTTCAACAAAATGAGGATGAACTGGATATAAAACCTCACAGCAAATGATAGATTATGATATATACTGCTTATCTTACAGGGTATGCCGTTAGGTCAGAAGCCTTAAATTAGGGGGAATTAAAATGATCACAAAAAGCTCAAGTTTCATCTGTTTTTCATCAAACAGTTCAAATATAAAGCACTCACCACAGGTGAAGTTTGAAGTCAGAAATTAGAGAGGATGAAAGCTCTTTATCTTTGGGTTTGATAAAAAAAAACAATACTTGATCTTACATTTCCAGTATAATCACATTAGAAGTGTGGATGGCACGTTCATAGTACTAATTCAACTAAATCAGCACTTGATATTTATGGTTATGGTGCAGAAAAGTTTTTGTCTTAATGCTTTAATTAATGGAAAAGCAAGACCTGCAATTAGCTCAAACTGCAGCAACTTCTCATGTTTTCACGATAGAGCATTTTGCTCTTACAGCCTTAGCCATTTTACATATTTTCTTCCAACAATCAGGACCGCCTGTATGCGGCCCACGAGACAGTTTGATCTGGTCCACCAGGAAATTCATAAATACGCACACAAATTTGTTTCAACCTAGTTTGTGGATACGCACTTCCAATGATGAAAAATGCCTCCTGAACTTCATTACAGCTTGAAACCTGCCAAACTGGATGAGTTGCAAGGACAAATGTGCTCTCTGATGGAGTCTGAGTGCCAAACAAGCAGCCAAACAAGATGTTATGCAGTAAAGTTTTGTGGTGAGTAAGTAATTGCTGAGAAGTTGAAACCTCATTCAGGCAGAGAATTTGTGAAAGACATGCAAAGGTGCTAGCAGCAGATAAAGTAAAACTGGTCAAAACTCTTTACGACATGAGGTTTCAGGACCAGAAAAGTAAACAAAGACGAAATGAGCATATTTGCTACACCATTTCATGTGGAACCAGCTGATGTGCCTCAATGACAAAAAAAAAAAAATCATTGAGCTGTTAAGCAACAACAAGTTCAAAGTTAGGTACAACAAGCTCTCTCTGCTCTAGTTCTATAACCTGTACATATATCTGAGAATTTTCCCATCATGCACTGAAGTTTGCATCTCTGCTTGGGACAACCTACTGCTGTGAGCAGTTCTTTTCAAAACTGACTCTTGCACAGACTCAGTTCCACTCAAGACTGACTAAACCAAACCTGGAAAATGCCAAGCCAAAGAGAAGCAGTTCCAGCCATTGCAGAAGTTAGTGTGATATGCGTGTTCAATAATTCAGTCGAAGGATGTTATAAATCCCGAAATGGACCTTGATAGGAAAAAGGTTCTCCACCCTTGCGACAGATCCTATTTTGAGGTCAGTGAAAGTTAAAGCTACACTTATTTTCACCTATTTGGATTGTGAGAAGGGTTAGGAGAAAGAAAGGAGTCAAAGGAAATCTCAAGAAACAGAGGAGGATGGTGGGGGATTGAAAAAGAAGTAACAGAAACAAGGATGGCAGTCTATCCCGTCCCTTCATGTCAGTACAAAGCTTAAAAACATCCTTCCACCAGTGACAGTTCAGGAAGCTAAAGTCATCTTTAGGCTTTTTCCCTGGGATGACAGTGGAAGGGTCTTAAAAGATTAATGCGTATAGCTTTTCTGTCTTGTCATGCTTAGCCATGCATTGATAGAAACTTCATTAATCTCATCTATTTCAGGTTCTCAACATCTGAAAGACCAATGTCATGGTTTCTGGTGCAAAATATCCAAGAACTAAGAACAATCTTAAAAAAACAACAACCCAGAAATCCAAAATAAACGGATGTACTGCCAATGAAAAACTGATTGTAGCCCATTTTTCTTAGGCTAATTTGGCACAAAATGCATCAGGCAGGCATTTAAAAGTTTCATTTAATTTTGATAGTTGCTTACAGCTACAGTGGACTAATGTGGCATATTGTTTTCACAGGAATGCAGGAACAGCCTGAGAGCAGATTGGCAGAGCAGCAAGAAAAGAGCAACACCAACATCTTTTTATTTTATACACACACACACACACACACACACACACACACACACACACACACACACACACACACACACACACACACACACATATGTGTGTGTGTGTATACACTACAGTCTGGTGTGTGTTCTCCTAACATGCACTTCAAGAGCAGAATCCATCCACTAGAGAATAGAAAGGGATAAGAGAAGGTGACAAGGTGCATGGAAACAAAACAAGGGCAACTCTCTGAAAACCTCTGAAGTGATGCGAGTGGAGTCAGGAGGGAAATCCTTATTTGTCCTAGCAAGCAGAGCAATGGCAGACACCTAAACTGAAGAGTCTTCTCAATCACTCAGCATAGCAACACAATTAAGCTACGCGCTGAACAGCTTCTACTCCCAGAGGGGAAAGAAAAATAAAAATAATCTTAGGAAGCAGTAGTACTCAAGTAATGTTTGTAGAAATGCAGAAAATAGAAATCCCTATAGAATGTAATGCAATCCAATACACTGCAACTTTCATAGTCATAGAAAAAAAATTTATTTTAATTTTAAAAACACTTTCCAATAAAATGCAACATAATACATCAGTACCAGAGCAGACCACAGCCTCAAACATTATTATTTCAACGATGCTATAGCAGCATGACATGCTGATTCTAAAAAAAAGTTTAGAAGACATAAATGAAACCAAATGTGATCATTTGCTAAGCCTTTTTGACATATGCTCAATTGAAAACATGATTTCTAATTTTGCAGTGGTTGTCTGTGGATGTCACATCAAAAAAAATATCTTTCTTACTTATTAGCGTACTTCGACACCTACATAACACCGCACCTATCAAGGTACAGCATGAGACAAGCCATATGATTATCACATTGTACAAATAGGCTTAGATTCAGCAGCTGCATATTTTTCAAGCTTCTCCACCTTCCCCGCAGTGCCAACACCCCCCCCCCCCCCCCCCCTCAACTCAACTGA
The DNA here is from genome assembly GCF_039877785.1 of Chaetodon trifascialis. Lineage (NCBI taxonomy): Eukaryota > Metazoa > Chordata > Actinopteri > Chaetodontiformes > Chaetodontidae > Chaetodon > Chaetodon trifascialis. The sequence goes on along the minus strand of NC_092071.1, from coordinate 14,836,407 downwards.
AAAAAATTAACAACTGAGGGGAAAAAGTGAGAAATTCTCTCAACATTTCAGAGAATTGGGTGCAGCGCTTGTTTCCCTTTTCCCACCACACACAGCGAGAAGCAGTAGGGCAGAGAAAAGGAGGGAGTTGCGCGGTTTTACAATTCTTCTCTCATACCGTCTCTATTCCGTCAAACAGACTCTGGTGCATCCAAAATGTGACAACAGGCCTGGCAGATAGATTGCAAATGTGAATATGTTTATCATCATAATGAATACAGCCATTTTTAATGCACAAGAATACAAGAATAATCCATAATCTATTCAGCGGAGACACTCCCTTTTATTTTTCCTCCATTCACAGAGTTCCAGTAAAAAGGAAGCGATCACTTATCAGACCATTTCAAACATCTGCGCCTCATGTGTCTGACAAATGTTGTTTGCTCTGCCCATTCGGGTGAAAATTGGCACTTCCCTTAATAATACTTTAGCTTAACCAACTGAATGGATAGTTGCAATGTGCTATTCACAGTCACTAGTTTCTCTTTCAAATGCTGGAAACTGAACATGGAATTCTCATTAAAAAAATGGAATATAATAGAAACCATAGGCTGTCACTGAACTGTTGAAAAACTGGTTATTTTGAGAGGCTTCTATAATTGAAAGAAAAGGGAGTTATAGTATTAAAATAGCTGTATCTGCTATAGCCTCCTCATGTTTTTGATCAGGTTTAACCTTAAAGCAAACTATATAGCATTAGGCCCACTTACATTTTCAAAGTATTGGTAGCTCACTCTGTCCAGAACAAACTATCCATGGTCCTAACCCAATCACTGCTAATAACCTTGGCAGTCTGTACGCCATAATGAGTCTGTAATTGCACTTTATATTCAAAGACACTTAAAGGTCAAGGCTTTTACATAAAAAGGGCTGGGGAATTTATGAGTACCTAAAATTAAGTTTTAAAAAAAGCACAGTTTCGACGAGCACTGCACGTGGTTAAGCTTCATAAGCTTCATAATGTGTTCGCGTGTGGGTGGAGCAGACAATCTGTCAACATGTACCGAATGCTTAATCAACCTGAACGATGCTGGAAGCAGGAACATGACCCAGTATGAGTATGTGCGAACCAAAAGGACAACTAGAGCCAGAATAATACCAATTTGTAAAGAAAGCTTGCATAATCATTTTTAGAAATAGCTACAAAACACGCTGAACTGTGGAATCACTGCAGAAATGAGGAATTATTCAGGATAAGCAGGGGATGAATCCTAAACAAAAAGGCAAGAGACGTGTCAAAGCAATAGGGAATAAGAAGTGTCAGCATAATTTTGCCTGGACTCAAATGAGTCCAGAGACATAGCTTTGCATACAAAGGGGCTTAATAAGTCATTATCTAAACAGGGATGCACAATTAGTTGCAGATCTTCGCACAATCATACAGATCAGCAGTACTGAAGTTTATATGCACTTCCCTGACTGCCCTGGTGTGACACACATTCGTGTATGTGTGGCCAATTATGACTTCGGAATTCACAATATGCATCTATTGAGCGGAAGAAACCTTACAGGACTAGCAAAGCAACAAAGTGTGAAAGGATGGAAGTGGTAAAGTGTAAGGTAGCTCCGACCTGACCTGCCGATAGAGTCAGGATTCATAATTATCTACTCAAATAGGAGGTTTGGGAACCTGTGCTGTCAACTGGATAGAGATTTGCTTTTCCAATCCAATCTTTAAACCTGCAATGACACATTTTTGGCCAAATGTTCTCTCTGGCCTTGACAGTACCAGCTGTCCAGTTGCCCAGCAGATTTTTTGAGGCAAGCAGTGCTATTATTATTGCAAATCACACTTATTATTGGGGCTCTAAAGGGGGCTTTCTTATGCCACACTGTGTTCTGACATCTACACAGGAGCACGGTGAATCTGTTAAGATGCATCTGATGAGGAACCTCAATCTGTGAAGCATCACGCTCTTTTTTTGTTTGTTTTTTTAATAATCACATCCACTGACTGGTAAACTGTGCGCTGAAACTCATGAAACTAAGCATGGAAACCCAACGTCACCACACTTTAACTCAGAGTGAGAGAGAGAGAGAAAGAGAGTACAGACATGACAGTTTCACCTGACTGAACTCACTTGATGCTCTGCCAGCCAGACTGCCTGTGCCTCCCCTCCGGCCTTTCAATGAAAATAAATGATCCCTGGGTGACTATTGCATTTTGTACAAAATGGCCACAAGTCAGCAAGAACTTAATGTCCATTAAAGGGCGGGCAGGTAAATTAAAAGCTCCACCACAATGATTAAGCAAGGCCATTTAAAATGTTTTATGAAAAAATATCATGTTGTCTCATCTATTTAGAGCATATTAATCATTCACTTGCAATAACTTCATTTAAGAGCATGCGGTTTCAGTTTAGCTACTTTTTAGCTGATGTGGCACACTGCACCAGCTGTAAGAATGAAGACACAGGGAACAAACAATACATCAAAAACAGCCCAGAAAGACAAATAGTCTATATGTTCAAATATGTATACAAATAATGTGTGCGAATTTGTGCTCTAACTGTAGTTGCCCTTTAGAGTACAATCATTCAGCATTGTAGTTAAACATCTTTGCTGGCATATCATCCCTGACTGGGTCCAATTAACACAGAAATCACACATAAATCATACATCTGGTGGGACCGCCAAAGTATAAATCCACTGTTTTATCTATTTTTAACTATTTTCTTTTTTGTCAATGGATGTTCAAAGCAGAAGTGGATGAAATTGCTCTAGGACGAACCCAGCTCTCCGTCAGTGTGATGTCATCAGCCAAGTCAACTGTGTGATGATTATTTTAGAATAGATGAACTGTTTAAATCAATCGAACAAATGAATCTGGGTTGGTAATAGGTTCCAAGGAAACATCTGTAAACTAAAGGGCCATTAACCTCAGAGAATGGGATTCAGCAGCAGCAGAAGGATTTGACAGCCACATGAGACATGTGAAGCATCTCCGATCACAAAAATCTGTTAAACAGACTTTCAAAGCTTTCACCTTACCTATAGCTGTACAATCCGTACGGAGTTTAATTTGCTCACACTGGCTTTAACTACGGTCTTCACGCTCGCTGTGCTACAGACATTTCTAAAGACTGGGTGGCTTTGAGTAAAGTCTAAAGCCATTTTACGAGCAGCCAGCATGTTTAGAGGAGGCTGTATTTTTTAAAAAATGGTACATTTCTTTCAAACAAAAACATATAGAAAATCAAAAGAACCATGGGACGGCAGCAGATAAATCACTTGTCGACTCTGATGTGCTCAAGCAAAAGATGAAGGTCAAACTGTGTAAGATAAGGCGTCTTTGATAGATTTTCTTAGAGGGACTGATTTCCTTGAATTTTCCCTTAATGAGACTGTTGACAAAGAGTGATAGGGGATATGGGGAGAGAGAAAAGGGGTATGACATCTCCTAAAAGTGTCTGACTGGAATCGAACAGGCTTTGCCGCAGCTAAGGCTGCTGGCTCACCATGACGCCTCCAAGAGGTGATTACGAAAGGCAGCAGTCACACATATTAAGTGCTTAGTACTGAACCACTGTAAGATGAGGGATGGCATTCATTTCAAGGACTTTTTTTTGTGGAATGAAACATAAACCCAATGACGTTTTACTGAGCTGAAGATTATTGCATGGGCCATACCAGCACTGAACCTTACCCATTCCTTGCTAGCATGAAATCTGCACCACATGCAGTTTCACCAGTCTATATATAGATTAGGGCGGTTTCAAAACAGGAGAGCACATTGTACAAACATGTTAATTCTTGATACATCATGTACATCTGATACTCCGAAAGTCTCTCCTGTGTCTGCCATCATTCTGCTGCTTTGGATACAAGGATTACCCTAGCAGCATAGCAAGTTAAAAATGTCTCTAAAGCCAAACGGACAGAAGCACCACTCAAAGGGCCTATAAAGAGTGACTTCTCCCTGACCACAGAGTAACCTATAATTGGGGACCCAATATCAGCCTGCCTAAAAACACATCTTACAATATGCACGTTTCAAAATAGTAAGTGGTCTGGTGGGGCAGAGCCACACTGGGCAGAGTAAGGTGGAGCTGCGAAGATTGAATATGCTTCACTTGCCAGCATGTGCACACAATCTTCCATGGAGACACGCAAGCACCGTCCACAGCCACATAAGTAAACTTGATGCAGTCTGTCTGTGCACTCTCATTTGGAGAGTTGTCATAGTCCTCAAAAAGACTGATTAAACTAGTCAACATGCTAAAACGATGAGTTTTGAGATACACTGCAACTAATCAAGATTAAATATCTGAGAAGTAATATAGCCAAGTATACTACATAGAAATGTACACAGCACATGGCTGGTCTTCGACTATTTATATAGAAATATATAGACTGACAGAGCAAGTGAAAGCATGTGGTGTGTTGCTACAGACATACCGTAGGGTATTTAAATAAGTGAAAAAAAATGCATCCAGAGCCACAGAAAAAATAAGAGGTCAATGACATTCAAAAAAACATTTACCAGTAAGAAATGTATTTTTTGCATCTATGGTCCCACTTTGCTGTTACGTTGTGCTGCATTACTTTGATGGGGATTTATTACACATCAAGACCCCAAACAAATCAACAACAATGAAGCGTACAGACAACACATCTGCAGACTGCAATTTTTCAAATGTGCGTTGACAAGATTGGCAGAATCTAGACAGAAATTCCAGTTTTTCCATTAATGTACTGAAACATATTTTTGACCAATTACCAGATTTTTATTTACAGATCCTATGCCTCAATATTAGCAAAAAAAAAAAAAAAAAAGCTAAAATGACTGGAAGGGTACCTGGGTAATCTACAGACTGTCTAGATAAATCTGAGTGAGGGAGAAAAGTAAAAACTGTGTGTGCCCCTCAATTGCGACAACCACTAAGGTGCCCTTGAGCAAGGCCCTCAACCCCCACCTGCTCCAGAGAGGCTGCTCAGTGGCCAACAGATAAGTCTGTGGTTATACTGGATAGCTTCCAGGTTTCAAATGTGTGTATGTATGTATGAAGCAGGGCATTCCAGCTAAAACACCCAAGTTGAAGAAAGATTAAAATCACATTTACCAAGTCAGCGGTGCCAATAGTACACCATTCATTTTCGTTTGTTCATGACATTTTGTAAAGAGCTTACAAAGTGACACCATTTAGTCAAGACTTCCGTGAGGTTTACTTGGTGGGTCAGGGCTACAGTATATGGTCAATGTACAGACATATTTTTTACATTTAGAATTAGCCATGTTGCAGATGTCAACTGTTTCATTGAGGACATTTAAAGGAAAATGTGCAAAAACAGTAGGTAGAGTGAAGACGTCTCTGGCTGTGATGCAGTAATGTTCAAAATAAACATTTTGGTAAAACTAGCAAAATTAAGCTCTTAAGCTCATAAGTAAAGCTGCATGATGACTAGAGACTGCAGAAATCCAAATTTGAAAAAAACAGAAAACAAATATCCAAGTAAGCCTTGTCAGCCTATGAAATCACCTTTAGGCTATCAGCTAGCCTAGCTTGCCATGTAAACTGGGTTGGGTTTTTTCTAAATTTTGGCCCTCACTCTCTGGAGGCCAAAGCCACGTTACTGGTCAAAAGTCAAGGACGACACTTGTCCGTTTCAGCAGAGCTCAGAAAAAGGGGTAAAGAGAGGATGGTGAGAGGCTGTGAGGAGCACTTCCATTCTACCCTCCCCCCCTTCTGAACAGTAGCAGATGACAATAGCTTCTAAACCAGGGCACGCCAGACATCCTGACAAAGGCAGGCTCCTCCCAAGCTGCTGAGTCCCTGTTCCCAAATAAACATAGCCACAGGGAGAAGGCAAGAGTCGGGGATGTGGTGCTTGCCATGTCCAGAGACTAGCGGCAAAATGATTCCTTCCGCTCAAGAGCAAAGCATTCTGTCAGCGAACCATAAAATGCATGTTGGACAAGGCAAATCTCTTGACACGCTACAAGGATCAATTGCATTCAGCCTAATTAGGGCTGCAACAAAAAAAAGGAAAGAAAAAAGAAAAAAAAAAGGTGTCATAATAAATTAGAAAAAAATTCAAAACTAAAAAAGCAAACAAATGCATCTCTTTATATACTGCTAAAACGGTATAATGTGAACGCTATTCAGCTATTACTCACATGTAGGCTGGCGAAAGGGGTGAGGACCTGGATGTCTTAAGAACTGGCACTGGGAATTTCCAGCTGACAGGCGAACCGCTTTTCCATTTCAACGGCATGTTGTTGTCACCAGAACGGTGCTACAGCAATACCAACAGCAAAGACCATTTCCATGAAAAGGTTTCCAATGCAGTCTTCCATCCCACTCTGCCCACACCATTAGGGGGAGGGAGAGCAGCAGCAGCAGCAGCTACAGAAATACAGTGGTACAGGCAGTGCAGGCTACAGTCAGGGTTGTGACTTTAGCGGCAGCACTGAGAAGCCAATAGATTGCATCCACCACGACTACTTGCCCTGCTGCATTCAGGGCTGTCTCGTGGTAGGAGGGGAAAAAAGCCCTGCCTTCCCATCACCCTTTCAGGGCTTGTGAATAGCCCAGCAGCTAAGCAACAGTGCCACCTTGTTAAAGGAGTTATGATTACAGTTCAGAGCTTTCTATGGAAAGACTTGAAAGATAAAGGAGTATGAAAAGAAAAAAAAAAAAATAGAATTCAAAATGTGATGCTGTGGAAGTCAAAATTGTATTTCATTCAGTGGTAATCTCCTAAAATAAAATCTACAACTGGAAGTTTTTATGTTATTGCTTAGTGCTATACAGTGTTTTTCTAGTGGATGTAGGAGTGAAGTGCCACATATTTTAAATTTGTATTATCTTTTCACCACATGTCTTGACATCATGGTATTTCAAGTTTTAAGACTTGGAGAGCCACAGAGGCAAATTAACTGGGAAAAAAAATGCTCACAGATCCTTCTGCTTAATACATAGACTTTTTCCACATATCATTTTTGGACACTGTGTTTTGTGTGACAAAGCTACCAAAAAATATACACGTGTAGATTTGGTATAACTGTTGGTTTATCGGTTCTGGAAAGCCACAAAAATTGTCAGACACAGCCCCCCAAATTGTGACATAGGAAAAGTGTGAGGAAAGGAGGTTTCCGAAGCTGTTTGATCCTTCGCCAAGCCCTTCTTATGGAGTATAACGGCGCCTTAACCCCTAGGCTGTCAGGGTTCCCCATCAACTCTCCAATTAAAACCCTTTGTGTAAAAATCTGTCTAAAAAAATTAAAGAAGGTTTTAGCAGATGAGAGGGTGCAACGCTGTACCTAATGTAGTAACCAGAAAAGGAGAAAAAAAATCATATCTTACTGAAAACAGAAGTTAAGCCTATCATCTTGCCCCACTTTTATTAAATCAATTAGATTTGTTGGATTATTGTGCAAGAGATTAAGAAACAGCAACTTCTGATGCAATTCATAATTCTACAAAACATAACAAGTTCATCTTAAGTAAAAGTTAAGATTGAAACTATATAAACAGTCCTAGCAAATGATGTACAGCACCCGTTCAGCCCCAACTGGTCACACTGGTCTGCACGGTAGCTGAAGCATGTGTAACAGAGTGTACTGTACATTAAGAGCAGATCATCCACACTAAACAAGATGCACGTGGGTGCAGTTCCAGTGGACTCTGTCAGTATAAAAAAAGATGTATGCATATTTGTCCAGATATCATGTTCTTGTGTAAGGGAATATTTCTGCATATTTTACACATCTGTCCTCTCCAACAAGGAACCTAGATTTTCTACGACCTACAGCTCCATCCTCATAACAACCATGCCATCAAACTTTCCGGCCTTGACCGTTCTCCCACCCAGCTTACTCAGTGCTACACCTGTTACCCTCAGTTCGACCGTATTACTCTCCTCCCAAAAACACCACGCCCCTAATGCCTGTAGAAGCCATACTATAATCCCAATCCTTTCCTGCCTAGAGACGCTCATTTAAAAGGAATTTAGGGAATTCTACCCTCATGAATAGCAAAGATTATATGTTGTATACAACTCAACAAATTATACAAAAGCAATACACTGAGGGAGAACTGATGCCATGATGCTTTGCACTTCATTCATTCATTTAACTTAGCCAACAGATTATTCTAGTAGCTGTAATTATTTTTGGACTAGAAGAACTTTTTCATAGCTCCAGGGCACCGTTTTGAGGGACTCGTTGAAGTCCTACTTCAGAGCAGGTACTCTCACAAGGGGGACCCTGAACGACCTAAGTGTACGGTGATTGGTCCAAACGGAGAGTCTAAATTGATTGTTTGAACACAAGACAATGTGGCACCAACAAACAGCATTTTCTAAAAATCTGTGTAAAAACGTGTAAAACATTGGCCATGTAAAAAAAAAAAAAAGCTTGTGAAAAAAATCTAACAAAATACAGACAAATGTTTGTCAAATTGTTGTTGTACAGTATATCACACAGAAGTGATGTTGCTATACCAACCACCGGCCCCCAGTTCAGCGTTCCTATTGATCGTGCAAAAGCCCTTGAAGGTATGCAGTTCACAGGGGAGCTCCCCAGTGGGCAGTTCTTCTCAGGGAGCCCACAGAACTTTGTTACGAAAACAACCTTAAATGCTTATGTTGTGCACAGACAGTCTGCACTCTGCCTGCCCCTGCATTATTTAGAGTGCTTTACACTGAACACTGCGCTCCCATCCATTTGGTGTAGTGTCTCATCCACCTCCACAGTCACAATTCTGTTCACAAGTAAAGGACAATCTTTTGCCAATACTTTGGATCACACAGACAGAAAAAAGCAAGCTCCTTTCCCTGGTATTTCAACACGCAGGTCTAACTCTGGGATGAGTCTATATGCCACCATTTAGGAAAATTGTGACTGGCAGTTTTCATCATGTTACCCTTATGACATTTTACAGAGAAAGGGATTAATCCATTGTTGGAGAAAGTAATTGGCAGATTAACTGATAATGAAAATAATTCTTATTTGCAGCCCTACTATTTAACCAGAGCAACATCTTACATTCAAGCTGCAGTAGGCAAGGATTTATGTTGTGAAATGAAAATGTTTGACTTGCAAAACTGCATGGGATTTACGCCACTGACAAACTTTGACACAGTCTCTCCCATCCTCTTCCTTGTTTTGTCAAAAGAAAGTGAGCACTGTTTCAAAAATTACAACAGACATATTTGATCTACTTAGGTATTGCAGAGTAAATACCACATAAATATACCAGTCACTGCTTACTAGAGAAAGTTAGATCCCAGAAAAACAAGTGAGAGCCAGAAATAAGGAACCTCTGCAGGAAGCATGCAGGTGGTCTGGAAGTATGTGGTATAAGCTCAAAGTATATTTCTTCTTCCTGACATTCATGTATTTGGGTGTACCCAATCATGGCTAATAGGGCACAAAAGGCGTTTCTGTTAAGGTCACACATAAAATGTTCCTGATACCCGTTAGTCTTACACTTAACCTTTCTGCGACTTCCTTGATCAGTAGCCAAACCAAGAAAAACTTCAAGTCAAATTTGTCAACCCATCTGTCATTTTAATGGGTCAAAAACTGAGTTGTAGCTGTACAAGAAGACAATGCTGGAACACAGACAAGCAATTAGTATGACTAAAGAATTTAGTTTGGTGGTGATGTGTGGGATGCTGGTCATAATCTTGATATGTCTATGCTACTCACTAACTTTGCTTCATTCCCTGATATTCTGTTGGGAGTTCAGAACAAATTACATGATCCAATACAGATCTTATTATGCAAAGTGATTATTGCTATTTAACTTGCAGGTCTTGTTAGGTAATTTGACTTACTGGTAGGGACAGTGGGTCAGCTCTTGTTTATTTTCCAGCAATGACACTGGGCCCAGGTGAAAAATCTTATTTCAGTCCTTGCATACCAAATAGGCAAAGGGGGTTGTGATGATACTTTTTGAGTGACAGACTGACTTCTGGTAAATAGTGATAAATTAGCCAACAATATGTACAAACCAATGAGGCGAGGTGAACTGCCACAGCTGAATTAATGAAGCAGATATGCTGTAATAAATTTCGGTGAGACTCTGGTCAGACTCTTTGCAGCGGCTCTCAATCCTGGTCATTGAGCAACACAGTCCTTCTTTTCTTTCTTACGGTCTAATCAGGGATTACCTAATTAACACCTCTGATTCCAGGTAGAAGCTATATCCTAGCCAGGACGGATAGCAGGACTGATAACTGCTACCTTGTATACGCTTCAAGAATGGTCAACCTTTTATCCTGGGTCAAAAAGTTGTACTTATTAATGTTGAGAGATGTGAGGAGAAAACCTTGAACATTCTGAAGACTGCAAAAACAAGATTTGTGAGCTAAAAGTGCAATGCGTTCAGTTAAATTGACTCACTATATGTGTTCGCAGTGGCCACCAAAATAATGGAATATGGGACATTGTGCATTACCTGTCATGCAGTCCGATGGGCATTGTCTCCCCTCTGTGTACAGGGTGCTCCATACCCTCGCCAAAACCACACCTCAAAAACAGAAATATAGAACTTTCAACATTTGTATGAATTATTTCTTCCAAAAAAACATTCAATCTCAGTGAAGAAAAACAAGATAAAGCTGCTGCATGTAGATGAGTCTTGATTCATTCATTCTTAACAGAACTTGCTTTTTTATGTCTCACAGTCTGCACATTATTCTAGATACAAGCTGATGCCTAATGGCGACAATATCTCAGTGTTTTAACTGAGAAACCGCTTCCATGAAATGAGTCATGCAAGTTTCAAGTTTTATGAATCTGGCTTAAAAGTTAAGGCCACACTGAAAACAAAGCCATCATTGTATTATAGATCACAACAAGACACATGCCTTCCAGTTACACACAGTTGTAGAGATATAAACATGTATCTCAATACTTATTTTTCTGCAATTGAAATGGTCAATGAAATGCAAACTGACACCATAACTTAACTTTATAGATTTCAAACATGACTGGAAATGGCCTAATTCTGGTGCCAGGTGGCAAAGCATAAAGGCGTTTCTTGACCCCCATGCCCTGCTGAAATGTGACAGTTGCATCACATTGCTAACTTGTTGCTTTACACAGAACTAGGCTAATTAAAGCTAAAAATATCTGCCGTGTGTGTTACTAGACAGAATACTAGAAAGAAAGGTTGGAGGGTTAGTGACAGTGGTTATTTTAAAGAATGGCAACTGGTAACACACACACACACACACACACACACACACACACACACACACACACACACACACACACACACACACATTTGGACATAGGAACGTGAAAGTTTCTCTAATTACTGCATGGCGCCTGTTGTTATAACGCGTTAAAGTGACACAAAATTGATGGAGATGCAGCTTGCCTCTGTAAAGTGGTGTATGCTGAGCTCTGACACCGACAAAAGTCGGTGTGGTTAGTCCTTTTAAAGCTAGCGTAAGTGACATACATGTGGGGAGAAACTAAGTCCACGCGAGGTAGCTGACTTGCTTGCTAGCAAAAGCTTTATGCTATCATCATTTACAATGTTGCTGTTTAATCGGACAGAATGGTGATATTGTCACAAGAGGCATTGCTGCCATATGGGAGCTTGCTAATTTTCTGACCATGTTGCCTCAACACAGTCCTGACATCTCCAAAGGGAACAGGCTAAGCTAACATGGCTAGCCAAGCTAACCCTTTAACGTTAACACTGGCTAGCTTGAAATAACGTTAGATCAGGACAGTCGACTGTCAAGTTAGTTAATGGTTACTATTGTCCGCAAGCTATGTTAGCTTAACTAACAAGAGCCTAAAGGGTCTGACCATGAGTTAGTTGGGGTTAGTTATTAGTTAGTGTGGTTGGTTGGAAGGTTTGCCACCACCAACAAAATGATTGTGACTAATTGTCAATATGGTATTTGTTGAGCTCGATATAGTATATACGATATTTCAATCACCATACGTATCTTAAAATTACTCTGTAAACTTTTAAAAAGCAAATGCAATACCTTCAACAACGAGATAACGTTAACCAGCGTCCTTGTTTTCCTTCCAAGCCCTCAAATCCACTTATACCACCGGAGCCTCCTTCCTTGTTTTATCCAATCCGGTCGTCGCTTACTGGGAGAGCAGGAGCATTCAAACTTTCCATTGGTGAAAGACTATGGCAATCTTTTCTTATTGGCTCAAAACTTCCGTTACTAAATAAAGTGGTTCTTCCGAGGAGTCGTCTTTCTGTGAGGCATTTGTAGTCTGTCATAAATGTCTACATGTGCTTGGCTTAAAAACGATGGACATGGTAATTTAGAGGGTGTCCTCGAAATGTCCACCTGCAGTTATGAGGAAAACGATAGGCTCCCTGCTGAAAGTCTGAACTCATAAGGAGTACCATTCAATTTAGTAATTACTGTAGGAAGTGCACACAGTGCCTTTGAAGCCTGTGGCATATGATAATTTTCATAAAAGCAGAAGTATAGAAATGCAAACAAAATGTTGCGCAAAAAACCCCGTGATCTAAAATAGGCTTAATTACTCAAATGAATCTGTGGGCTACAACACTAAAGGTGCCATTTGAATAAAAGTTCATGTAAAGATACTGCAATATGTAGCACAATGTCAAAGGCGAAAGGTGGCTCGACACATTCAATGTAATGCCTGATATTTCTATTTAAATGTTGTTTAATGATGAAGTTTAAATATCCTTATACCATTGACACCCATTAAATAATATTGTTGTGATTGGTATACTATAGGTATACTTTTTTTCCCTTTTTTTTTTTACACACAAAGCACAAAGAAAAGATAGTTCAAGACTCTATGATGCCAAACACAATGTGAGTTTTGGGTTTAGTTGGCAGTATTTAATTGTGTTTGAGGATAATTAAATGTTCATAACTTGAAGCATGACTGATTATTTTTGCAATTAATATCCAATCCATGCTTGATAGCATTAATGCAGCTATGGTCTTCACTCACGATATGACCAAAACAAGCTTATGTATGCATTCATTAAAATGCACTGAGGTGCTTTTCATAATTACCTCCCTTCCACCTCCACCTTTGTTTGTCCTCTCAAATCATCAGTTAAATTGCAGGCTCATATTTAATCAGCAGATGCATTGATCTGGAACAAAGAATGCTTGTGAACAGATGAAAATTCAATTGCAATTTTGCTGAACTGTCGGCTGTTGTACAGTTCTAGGTGCCTGCCTTCAGCATGCGCAAATGAATGGGACCTGCAGCTGCTAATTTAATTTACAAATCGCTTCTCACCTCATGACTTGCACTGACAGTTAAAGAAACTTCTGGCTGATGTACACTACCATGTAATTACATTTCACAATCAGTTATTTTTGTATCATTTTTAATATTATTATTTTTAAATGCTTTGATCATCACTGTGAGTGGCTCTCAGGTTACAAGAGTACAAGGAGAGGACATAATGAAGTTTTGTGGTATTAAGTATGCAAGGAGTTAAAGAGAGGATAGACTTGATGTGAAAGATATGTGAAGACATTCTTGTCAAAAGTGTTTGTTTATGTTGTTGTTTATGTGTTCATGTTCTAAAAATGATAACATTTCATATACTGTTATTGGATATATTACATTTCTCACATACCAAAATCACTATCTGCCTGGTGTTTTGTTAGATGCTGTTGCTTGTGTCTTCTTTGAATGACACGAAAATCTCCCTGATGATACCCCCTACTCAGCATCCCTTTTGACACGAAAGCCCATCCCTAGATTTTCCATTCACTTTTATGCGGTTCTGCAATGTGTCCTGTAGAGGGCAGTAATGTTTGTCATCAGCTCCGACTTTCACAATAGTGAAGAAGAACAACAACAACAAGAAGCAGATGAAGAAGAAGAAGAGCGACTCTGCCCCGCCCTTTGACTCACCTCGTTAGGATGTATTTTTTTGTGTTACTGGTTTGTTTATGACGCGGTGCACTGCTTCCGTTAGCCTAACAGTTGACCAAGCGTGTGTTACTGTTAAACGCGCTTTTTGGTATCTACTGTCTTGGACGATAATGTGCTGTGAACCAGACAGATTTGAAAGAGGGTAGAAAGCTAGTTAGCATTAGGCGTTGGTCAGTCGTAGGAATAGATTACATTTGTTAGCGTAGCATTTGCCTAGCCTACTGTAACGCTATGACGTGACGTTGGACAGGAAAGTGGTTGTTTGACGACGACTGGCCCAAGTCTTTTAAGTTAGAGAAATCTCGAGGAGGCAGTATATAGAGAGATAAGCGCATGTGTGTGGCACTTTCATCCGCAGGTTAGGCTTTTAGACAGCTGCCTGGCGACGAAACTTTGACAAGCTAGCGAGCTAATTCATGTTAGCATGGCGTCAGATACAAGTGACACCGAGGAATTCTATGATGCTCCCGAGGACGTTAATTTTACTCCATCTCCGAAAGTGTAAGGAAACACATTTTGACAATATTATATAAGAGTAACTATTGCCACGCGCTTTTCTGCTTGTTTTATTTCATGTGTCAGAAGTTACTTCTGAGCCAACTTCATAATGGCAGCTAACGTTAAATTGACAGCAAGCTTATTTTTGTTGACAGCGTTAACAGAAGCGCTTCAGTGTCAAATTACTGTCCAGTCAATTTCCCATGTAAACTTTTAAAATGAGTTGTATGCTGTCATACAGTATTTCAGTTCAACAGCTGTCTGGTGATTGTCCAGCTGTTTGTTGAGGGGAGAGTCTACCACAACACACGAGTCACATGACGTTATTCCTGAGATCAAATGGACAGTTTCAATGTAAATACATTGTTGTAACAGCGATAACGTGAAAAGACTGGCTGTCACTGGGGGGTGTTAGCTGTTTGGCACAACGACTGAAGTGAATATTAACCAGGAAGCACTGCCATGTGTTCTAATAGTAGAAAATGTGATGATAGGTATCTGAAAATCTGTATTTCATAAAATAACAACACTATTGTCTTCAGATTACATTTGTTTTGTTGTTGGATGTTGTATTTTAGACACTCATTTTCACTGCATTTTTGAACTGTGTCCCTTTTGTGTTTTTTTAGGTCACCTGCAAAGTTTGTCATTCCTTCACCTCAGGTATGTTTGTCTAAACCCAGCCAATGTTGAAACAAGGCAGTACCTGCTGCGTCACTGTTATAGTGATTTTTCCAACATAGTTTTAATATTAGCAAGGGTTGAAAATGGTAACTGATAAATAGGGTTGCAGTTCAGTCGTATTTTATCGTATTGGTAACCCTTTGAATCCTTTATTGAATCTGTTGTAGTAGTTTGTCATTACTAATGTTTTAGCAGATTTCATCCGATTGTTGTCGATATTGAGCAAAATTACTGTCAGTTTATTTTGTACTGTTTGCAGAAAAAAGAGAGAATTTGTCAGAATTGTACTTAAATGGACCTGAGCCTGACTAAAACAATACACTGTTCTAACAGGAAGTGTTAACTATCAAAAGATTACTGTAGTGTTTGCAGTAGTTCCCCTTGAAGTTGCACCTACCTTAAGTGACTTCAAGGTAAGATATTAGTACCTTGTGTGAAAACAATAACGCACCCTGTTAAGTAATGAGTCATGTACTGCTAATACTCAACCCTTTGCCATGATGTCTGTGTCCTACAGTGTTTTTCTGGTTTCTCCTTCCTGACAGCTAAGAAAATGTAAATGAAATGGAAATGAATCATCTGGCCTTGTTGCTCTGCCTACCCTACACATGCAGACAGTTACAACTGAAATTTAAATTACGCTCGCTCACGAGAGATTACAAATGAGAGCCACTACAACACAACACAACAATACTAATGTGATATTGGAATGGACCCAGGAGTAATCATTGCTCACAAACCAGCATTAACTCTGCACCTTAAATCAACAAAATTGAGTGAAAACATTGACTTTTGCAGCAAAAGATGGCAAGCAGTCTGCATCAAATGGAAAAGGCCAATTTAAAGTTAGCTTAAGGGAAGAACTGTGGAAGGAATGTGCTTATTAATCATGTATGTCCTCAGTTAGGTACCATACTCGACAAACAGGTTTCCCTCAGTCTGGATGTGCTTGATCATCCTTGATGTAAATCAAGGCTGGTATATAACTTGTTATCTCCTGTGTGTATCTGTTGTAGGTTAAAAAAACCCTATGTTTTTTTATTGTTTTCTGAACAGCTTCCACAACGATCGATAAATGCCGCACAAGATGTGGCTGCATCTGAGACTCAGCAAGATGATTCCCTACAGGTAGGGCTGGCTCCATTATTGCACACACCATGTCCCACACATGATGACTCTATTAAAATGGATGAGAAAAGATTTTTTAATCAAAATATTGGTGTTTCATCATATCCTCAGATTTTTGTTTTCCATAAGAAAAGTGGAAGTTGATGTGGATCACAAATGTCAAATTGGGCCAATATTGATTAGTATGTTTTAATATTAGGATATCCTGCAGTGCATCCGTTCTTCTAGCATTCAGGTTTTCATATGGGTATCACTCTAGCTGTGTCTGTTTTGTGTTAACTATTGTGAAAAGAAGGAAAGAAGTGTTCAGACAGTAATGTATTTTGGTGCAGGTGAGCTGGACATATGAACTTGCATCACAGTTGTTGTATTTTAAATGAGCTAACTGGTATTTTCTGTTCCTCATAGATCATTGATAGCATCATTGAGGAGAGCCAAAAGGGAAGTGTTGGTGAGGTGGCTCAGCTGTTAGATCAGCTAAATGTTGATGTAAGAGCAGAACCAGAGCCACAGGAAGATAATAATGCTCAGGAAGTTCCTGTGGAGTTAGCAGCCACGGCTCGTGAACCTGAGCTTGCAGAGAGGCCAGAGGAACAACAGGAAAGTGCAGCAACAAACGGAGCATGCTCTGTACCTGCCCCTGAACCCACAGATTCCCCGGGCCTGTCAGTGGGATCACAAGAAGGTGTTCAGCCCCCAGACATCACCAGCACTGTAGGACAGAGTCAGCCTGGTGGGGCTGTTGCGGTTGCAGAAGGGGAGCAGGAGCAGAGACCTGCAGATATTTTAGACCAGGTCCCATTCACGGACAGGCAGGCTGACTCAGACTCCTCTGGGCCTTTGAAACCCCCACGGCAATTCACAGTGGAACCAGACATCGTAGCCAGCACCAAGAAGCCTCCTCCCTCACGTCCACCCCCTCCCAGCGGAGGTCCTCCACCAAGACCGCCTCCACCGTCTTGGCAGAGTCTGCCTTCCAAGAAGTCTCAGGAATGTCTGAGGTTGAGTGGACTGGAAGGTAGAGAAAACCACGCACAGTTAATTTAAGACGTCTTCTTGATTATTATCCATCATAATGTAGTGCAGACAGAAGAATTGACCAGTTTTTCCGGTGACGTGTTCTGTGATTGTCCAGTGTCTGCGGTCGGTCCAGCCAGCAGCGGCGTTCTGGAACCCTCTGGCCTGTTGTCCCCTAGCAGCACAGTGAGGAGTCTAACCAAAGAGCTGCAGCATTCCCTGGATCTGGCCAGCGCCACCAGTGGGGACAAGGTGGTGACAGCACAGGTCAGTGAGGCTGTGGACCTGACCTTCCTTTTGGTCCTCATCCAGAGCTGCTGAAAAATAAAACTATATATCATGTAGCAGTTTTCTTATCTGTTGCATAATTGCTTGCTTTGTTTTTTTATTTTTTTAAGGAAAATGAAGATGAACAGGCCTCATCTCAGAGTGGAGGACAAACCCCAGGCCCTCAGCGTCCACGTTCCAACTCTGGTAGAGAACTGACAGATGAAGTAAGAATCCATCTGTTTGTTTTTATGTCCTTCATTCAGCTTGAATCTCAACCATAGCTCAACCTCTTGCACATTTCTTCCACCAACCTTTTATGAACCAAACGTATACTTGTGTGTCATCTTAAAACAGGAAATTCTGGCCAGTGTGATGATCAAAAATCTTGACACAGGCGAAGAGATCCCTCTCATTCAGGCAGAGGAGAAACTTCCTGCAGGGATCAACCCCCTCACTCTGCACATCATGAGGAGGACCAAGGAGTACATTACGTAAGCAGAAAATGATTTTTTCTGTATTAGTTGCATGTATTAGCTATCATGTACTGTATGTATCGACACTGTCCTATATATTAACTATTCAGAGAAACCCTTTGTGTTTTGAATGCCTCATTGCTAACATGCAACACCAATTCTGCCTGAAACAATGAAAACAAAGGTCATCTACACAAAAATCTGCTTGAAGTTGTAATAATTGAATTAAACGTTCACTGACCATGTCCACACATTCCCAGCATTGTTGGGATCCATTTCAAATTAGTGAAACAACAGGCATTTTGGAGACAAGGAGAGTGCCAAGTGGTGCTTTGTACAAGATTACAATATAGTGTACAGACGAAAAGTGAAAAAGGGCGGAAAGAATATGCTGCATCCAGACATTTGACCATCCAATCAAGCTTCTGAGAAGGGAATAGGCTTGTTGCTGTGGGCAGCAGTGCCAGTGCTGGCAGTGTTCATTTCTTTGAACAGTTTGCAACGTACATTTGCAACATAGAGGAAGTTGATCTGTTTTATTCTCTCCTCAGGAATGATGCAGCCCAGTCAGACGATGATGACAAGTCTCAGGCTCCACTGGCAGACACAGATGGTGGAAAACTGAAACAGAAAACGTAAGGATTAGTGACTTCTTGTTGACTGTTGTGGGAATTTTTTCCACGTGATTAAATACAGAATATAATAACTTGTTGTGCCTTTATTTCTAAGCAGAACTCAGTTTAAGAAATTCCTGGGCAAGTCTGTAAAAATGGCCAAGCATCTCGCTGAAGAATATGGAGAGAAGGCCGTCAACAAAGTGAAAAGTGTGCGTGATGAAGGTAAAAGAACACTTCAAATTTAACTGTGCATGTTTTAATGTGGGGAAAAAGGTGCCAAAATGGTTAATATACTGTTTTATGCTACATATTGCAGCACATTGTGGAGTTTTTATATTTTATGCGGTTCCAAGAACTACTTAAAAAGCATTGCAAGGTAATTTTCCTGATAGTGTGGTTAGGTTCTTTTGATAAGTGAAAGTACAAGATGCAGAGCGCAGATAAGTGCAGGCAGGAGATTGCCATTTGCAAATGGATGTGGGCGCTGAGGCCATCATAGGACAAATGGCTTCAGTCTAACTTCTCACTGTCGTAACCATAAATGGTCGCAGTCAAATTAATGCACTACTGAGTCATCAAAACCCACAAAGTTTTGTCTCATACGTACTGTATATCTACATATCTTCATTATGTTTATGAAATATTGATGCTCCTGCTGCTGCAAATGCTTTGATAATCTCAGTCGTGCTTTTTGTTTTGGGTGGGCTCAGTGTTCCATACAGATCAGGACGATCCGTCATCGAGTGACGATGAGGGCATGCCGTACACCAGGCCTGCCAAGTTCAAGGCAGCACACAGCTTCAAGGGTCCGTTTGACTTTGATCAGATTAAGGTTGTGCAGGACCTGAGTGGAGAGCACATGGTAAGAGGATCTTAGTTTTTCATCTCAATGTTTAAAGAGGACCAAGGAATGTTTGTATCCCAGCATCTTTGTCTTTACCTCAGGGGGCCGTTTGGACGATGAAGTTTTCTCACTGCGGGAGGCTGCTGGCAACCGCAGGCCAAGATAATGTGGTCCGCATCTGGGTCTTGAAGACTGCCTTCGACTACTTCAACAACATGAGATTAAAGTACAACACTGAAGGTAACCTTGTCAGCATGTCACATTGTTTTGTTGTATGACTGATTGTTTTAATTTCGAGGCTCAGCTTGGCTGCAGTAAGATCCTTTTTGTGCTGGCTTCTCCAGGTCGAGTTTCACCTTCTCCCTCTCAGGAAAGTTTATGCTCCTCTAAATCTGATGATCCTGGGGTGAGTGAAATTTATGCCTTTTGATTTGTGGGGATCTCAGTGTTTCCAGAACTTGATCCTGTTTTGGTAATAGTGCAAGTATGGCAATTTTGTATGTTTTACAGTCCAGATTTTTGTAAGATTGTACTCTCGTCTTAGGCAAGTTGTGTTCCAGAGGACCCAGAGACAGAAGATAGGAATGCCCCTTTCCGTCAGGTCCCATTCTGCAAGTATAAAGGCCATACGGCTGATCTGCTGGACTTGTCCTGGTCAAAGGTGATGTCCTACTCTTTTCTTATGTCTTCTCTTTATGTTTTTATCCATCCTTTGCACACATTTGACTCCTCTTTTTCATTTTTGTGTCAATCTAGAACTTTTTCCTCCTCTCCTCCTCCATGGATAAAACAGTCAGGTTATGGCACATATCCAGGAGAGAGTGCCTCTGCTGCTTTCAGCACATCGATTTCGTCACAGCCATTGCTTTCCATCCCAGAGTAAGTTGAGTCACCTTCAGCTCTCAGCAGAAATCACACGTCTTTTCATTTCGACTGGCAGACTGTATTTATAGTCACACTTACTTCTTGTTTCCCAGGACGACAGATACTTTTTAAGTGGCTCTCTGGATGGAAAGCTACGGCTCTGGAACATTCCAGACAAGAAGGTGGCACTGTGGAACGAGGTGGACGGCCAAACACGCCTCATCACTGCAGCCAACTTCTGCCAAAATGGGAAGTATGCCGTCATCGGCACCTACGATGGCCGGTGCATCTTCTACGACACAGAGGTACCCAGCTGAGCTGCTTTTATCTGTGAATACGTGGTCTCATTCTGTCCTTATTGGCAATGTTTTTAAGGAGAAAATGAAATGGAGGTTTAACTAAATGTATTTTTCTGTTTGTGCCTTCCATAGCGTCTGAAATACCACACTCAGATTCATGTGAGGTCCACCAGAGGCAGGAACAAAGTTGGACGCAAAATCACTGGCATTGAACCTCTACCTGGAGAGAATAAGGTGACACCTGATCTCCACTAGAAATACATCTGCAGCATGTTTGATGGCCCTATAATGAGCCAGTCAGACTTGTTCAATAACAAAATTCTCTCCCTCCCAACTGACAGATTTTAGTAACCTCAAATGATTCCCGCATTCGCCTTTATGACCTGAGGGACTTGTCTTTATCCATGAAATACAAGGGTTATGTTAACAGCAGCAGCCAGATCAAGGCGAGCTTCAGGTGAGGATGGTTCTCTTTCATGTAGTTTTGACTTGAGCATTTTGAAGTCGTTTTAGTAACAACTGAGTAACAAATCCCTCTCCACGGACTGCAGCTGAAATTTGTCTCAAACCTCTGCTTCTCATAAAGAGTTTCTTTGTCAGTTTCAGAACATGAGACAGGGCTCTTTTGAGTACTGACCTCTTGCTGTAAAAACTGCACAGCCGCCTTTAAACAGCCTGTTTTGAACTTTGCACGGCGCCTCTAGCTCAAAAACTGACCTGCTGTGGGATTATCTCCCTACAGTCATGACTACTCCTTCAT
This sequence comes from Chaetodon trifascialis, assembly GCF_039877785.1. Taxonomy (NCBI): domain Eukaryota; kingdom Metazoa; phylum Chordata; class Actinopteri; order Chaetodontiformes; family Chaetodontidae; genus Chaetodon; species Chaetodon trifascialis. The sequence goes on along the minus strand of NC_092071.1, from coordinate 14,815,044 downwards.
AGTCAGTGGCTCAGAGGATAAGTACGTGTACATCTGGAGCACTTACCACGACCTGAGCAAGTTCACATCTGTACGACGGGACCGCAATGACTTCTGGGAAGGAATTAAAGGTAGCTGTGCTGTGTGTTGAATGACAGATATAATTTTAACATAATTACCTGTCCAATTCATTTGTTCTGCCTTGATTGAACTAACAAAGCTTTATGTGTGTCTCAGCACATAACGCAGTGGTCACCTCAGCAATTTTTGCGCCCCACCCCGGCCTTATCGTTCCACAAGAAACTGGAGCAGAGAAACCAGAAGCAGAGTGTAAGAGCCTGGACTCCACAGACTCTGAAACGATACCCTCAGGTATGTTTGCTCGAATTCATTCATGGACAGATTTCAGAACATCAAGGCTGTCACTTCAGTGCTATGAAATCGTGTTGTCCTTTTGCAGGAGCCCTAAAGACAGATCACACAGAGGTTCTACTCTCTGCTGACTTCACTGGAGCCATCAAGGTTTTCATCAATGTAAAAAAGTACTGAGCACTTCAGAGGTTGTCAGCTCCTCACAATTCAGGCCTGTCTGGTGGAGATCAGTCCTAAAGATGAAGGACAGCCCATCGGGCCATCTAACATCACCCGACTACCTAATGGCCAGTGCTTTGAGACAAAGAGCCATCTGTAGCTTTCTTGGGAGAACAGGGACCCTACAATGGAAGATGTGGGAATGGGTGGATGAACTGTACAAAACAAACAAGGTGTGATTCCCTGACACATTTCTATTTTTTATCTTTAATACCAAGCAACTGTGAATGGTTTGGCATTCGGAGAAAAAGGGTCGGAAATGCCGAGTGTGTGTGTTCAGATATGTATGTGTAAATTTGCAGCTGTATGGTCAAGACTGAGTATAGCTTGAAGGCTATTTGTAACAGTATGGGCACCTTACTCATTTGCTCCCAGATTTCCAAAAAAGTTAAGATATCTCCCTTTGAAATGCAAGCCATTGTCCCAGTGTCAGTCACACACACATTTTCTTTTGTGTCAAGAGATGTAACCATTTGTCTCGAGAGCAAGGTGGTTTGAAATGCTACTTACAAATTATTTGTGCCTACGAAATCTAGATCGCTTTTCTAAATTCAGCTTCTCAAGCTTTCCTCGAAAATATATCAAACATTTCAGTGGATGAAAGCAAATCCATGGTGCAGGTAATCTGTAGACGGTTACTAATGATTAGGGCTGGGTATCTTCGATTTTTTCAGAATACCGGCTCTTAAGTACTTTTGATAAATTGTTTTGTTCAATGAAAGCACATTTCATTAAATATAATAGTACTGTAAATCTAGTGTGTAACATCACATACTGCTTTTGTAAACAGAACCAAATGATGCTCTATTAATGTCCTCAATAAAAATCCCCACAAACTTGAAGAATGCTTGTTGATAACCTTCTTTAACCTTTAAAAAAATGAAATCAGTGCCGCCCCTTAAGCAGAGTAACAGTAAAAATATTTTGATACCTGGCCCTACAATCATGTCCTCCACACATGCGCACACATTCTTCATCAACAGGGATTTATTTAGTGTCAGAACTTTGCAGCGTGTCTGGTTATCATTTTAAAAACGAACAAAACAAAAATATATATAATTAGTTACAGTGTTGAAACTTTGTCATACAAAAGAGTGCTGAATCTTGCAATGGATAGTGTGATTTGGGACCAAGAGCACAGACATGTCAGTCAGTTTGAAGAGCACTGCAGGAGTGCAGTGTGTGTGTGTATGTTTGTGTGTGTGTATGTGTGTAACCCGTGGACACCAACAGGCTAATGGATGACAAGGTCCAGAGATGAGAGTCAGTGTTTGCTCTTCTTTCTCTTCTTGTGGGAGCGGTGTGGCGACCGTGACCTGGACTTCCCTGACTTCCGCTCTGGGGATGGTGACCGGGAGCGCTTGGACCATTTGGGAGACCGTGTCCTGTTGCGTGGGCAGAATATATGAACAGATTAACATTACAGAAGAGTAACGATCAGAAGGAAAGCATTGGTACAAAAACATCTCATGGCACTTGCTTTAAGGGAGAGGTGCTCCTCGATTTTCGGTTCTGGTCATCAGGATCTCTACTCCGTCGTCGTCTTCTGTCCCCGTCTTCACCTCTTTTGCTCCTTTCTTTGTCCCTTCTGTCATCCTTTGACTTGTCTTTGGACTTCGATGTCAATGCCTCATTCTTTTCTTCATCTTTTTCAAACTCCTATAGTAGACAGGGTAAAACATCCCAGTGAAGTAAGATGTAGGCTTCTGTTAAAATGCAAACACCACAGGGGCCTGGCTTGGCTTGTAACTCACAAACACACTCTGAGAAGCCTGCAGATTCTCCACAAGGGGGAGCTGTTTGATTAAAGTCAGATTGAATCAAACCCTGCTAAATGCTCCACCAACAGTAAAGCAAAAATAATAGCAAGACATATCAGTGTTGATGTACACATGCAGAGAAAGTGGGGTTTTTTTTGTTGTTGTTTTTTTAAAGATATTGTTTTCTCTGTGTGGGGCCAAAAATTACTGTGTCAAAAATGGAGCATACCACTACAGAGTACATTGGTACGTCAGTCCTGGCTAACCCTACTAATGATGGAGTTCTCCAAGCCAACAATGAGGAAAGAACACACGATAACTGACTTTAGTATTTAACTTGTGGAGTACAAACACGACACAAAAGAAGCAGCTGGAAAATAACTCAGCTTTCTCTCCCTGTTGATGCACATTGGACTAATCTGCAGATCTTCAAACTGTGACCCTGCAGCTGCACATTAGCTTCGTCTGGTTTTCAAAGCTTTTAAACGCTGTTTTTTAATGTGCAAATTGACTAATTTCATAGACAAATTTTACTGTACTAATGAAAAGCACTTTTGTAAATTTTGCTCCATACTGTTCATGATTAAAGAAATATTTGTGTTACACATCAGGGATGGGTTGTTTTTTTTGTTTCTTTGCTTTAGGGACCCCCTCACACTGCAGAATAAACACTGTGTTTAATTAAGTGCTGTGGTAATCAGGACACCTCTTTATTCAAGGGTAAAATTAAACATGGAATATGAAATAAAAGCGACATGAACAGAACATGTCGGCCCACCTTCTGCAGCAGTTTGTTCCTGTAGTGCTCCACTTGTTGTTGGATGCTCATTCCAGACTTCCTCGGCCTCTTGCCAGATTCCAACTCATCCTGGAGCCTCATGACCTTTACCTGTGGCAGATAAATCTAATCAATTCTGCATATTTATTAGATATAATTTCACATATTTTCAAACAGTTGACGATGATCCAATATGGAGGCAGCGGTGTAAGAGAATGAGAATATGCTAATACAGCCATGTCTTCCTCACTTGATCAAGGTATATTTCTTAAACAGGATATTGAGGCAGACATGACGTTTGAAAGTGGATGGGTTGAACCACATTATTTTTAGCAAACCTAACCGTTTAGAAAAAGAAATGTACTTGCCTCCAGCTCTCTCAACCTTTTCCTTTTGCTCTCAGACATTTGAAAACTTCTGAGGGAGCTCTGGAAGTCTGCGTTGTCGTATCTGGACAAGCTGCAGGAGTCATCGCTGCTGTCGCTCTCTGAGTCCTCATCTCCATCCTGTGAGTTGATGCTGTTGCCAGGAGGGAGAGGAGAACATTAAATCTCCAAACCATTTGACTGTCTACGTGCACGCTTTACACAGACGATGCCCTGATACCAACCACAGAGGCCTTACCTTATATTCACATCACCCTCACTTTCTTGCTCCAGTACCACATCCCACTTTGACTCAGTCTTGGCTTAGGGAGAAAGGAGAAAGAATGAGCAGGAGCACAGAGGCAGCATTGACGTACAACATTCATCTTGAGCTGTTTTACCTTGAGAAAACGTCCCAGTATCGCCCGTCTTCTCCCACTTAGACAAAGGCACTCTGGACAGAGGAACGTTGCTCTCATCCACTACGGAACAAAAGAGACAGTTGAGTAAATGTCGCACCAGAATTATGGTTTATGTGTGCTACTTAGTGGTGCTGATGATCACTGTAGGAAAATTCTGCGTTTGCATGCCCTGTTCCCATGGAGATCAGAGTGCAAGCTCAACTGACAACAGCCCATGAGAGAGTGGGTCAGTGTGTTGATTGAAGACCTTTGAGTTGGGCAGATAAACAGATAAACTGTGGACTTCTGGTTGAAAGATTTCAACTCACAGGGCATTCCATCAATGTCATCGATGGTGGCTGCTAAAGGAACACCATCTATGTCGTCAACAGAGACTCCATCCAGAGGGTCCCACCCCATGGGGCAACCGTCGAGGTCATCCACAGGAGCTCTGTCCAAAGGTAACCCATCTATGGGTGTGCCGTCCATCGGCGCACCATCCAGATCGGAGGGTACCTCCTACGAAGAGACAGACAAGTGAACGTATGTTTGGATCATTTTTGTCATGTTCGAATATTTTGCAGCATCCAAGCTAAACATCCAGCTCACCTCTGTCGTTTCTGCCTGCTCCTCCACTGCTCTGGTGAAGCCCAGAAAGATGTTTTGAAGGTGGATTAGATAAGGCTCGGGGTATATGGCCCAGTCTTCCCATGCTCTGAAGCAGCTCATAACTTTTTGCTGTGGAGATGGGAGATGAAAGTGTTTTTTCTTTTTTTTTTCATTGCTCCATTTTTGGTAAATTTATGTCCCTGCGTGAGGCGAATAAAAGACTCGAGTACCTTAAACTGTTCAGCCTGCAGCCGGGCTTGTATGTTTTTGTGTGCTGCGTTAAGGTCTCCAAATATCTGTGTTAGCTTTGTTTCAAAACTGAAAGAAAGAGTGAGACTGTCAGGTGGAGATGAAATAAAATAGGATGAAAAGGTGGAAGCTAAAACGGAGGGAAAGTCTCTTACTATTTACGATAATATGATGCACCAGCTACTTTGGCACATGAGTTGTGCAAGATGTCTGACACGAGATACAATCTGGCAATCTGTGGGAATGAACAGTGAAATACGATACACGTGAAATCACCTCCGCTTTACGCAGACATTCTGTGTGACTGTATCTATATAAAGACTTCAAAGCAAGCAAACTGGCCTTCTTCTGAAGGGGCGTCTGAAGCAAGGAGAAAGATTCAGTGATGTGTCCCACTACTTCCTCTGCTGCATCCGCTCGCTGGAGGCAGAACAGCATGGCATTGGCAACATCTGCTCTGCTTGGAGTGAGCTCTTTAAGCAATGTCTCCAGCCTCTGTCTGTGCCTGAGTGGGATTCACAGAAGAAAATCAGAGGTCTGCATTCAATTCATCTAAAGTTACCAACATAGATGTCACTATGCCTGCCAGACACACTTACTCAGCTCTGAGCTGCCCTTTCTTCACCTCTTCCTCAGGGGGGGCATCCTCCTCCTCCTTTGCCCTATCTTCTCCTCTCTGAGAGTAGTTGTTTAGAACAGGGGGTCTCCATATGGAGCCTCCCCGGAACATCCGAAAATCTGTGGTCCTCCACTCCGTCGGGGGCTCCCCCTGTGGTTGGGATGAAGGCCAGGTACAGGGACAAGTGAAAGCATCAGCAAGAGTCCAACGACTATCCTCCATGACATTAGATTAACAAGTGAATGTTTTTAGGTCTTCCAGATAAACTTCGGACTAAATTAGAGACAAGGCTTTGCCGTAAAAACAAACCTGGAGGATGGAGAACAGTTTCCAGCGATAGTAAACGTGGTCTTGGCTCTTGTTGTCAAAAAGGAACCTGAGACAATAAAGAATGAGCAGATTATTGCACCCTACAAGATCAATTATAAGACCAACACACACAACCAGGTAACAGCAATACTCACCTGTAATCTGGATTGTTTTTCTCCTTGTTCATTATTATGGCTTCAAACACATGGCCTTCACGCACCACAAACTCTATCATCCTGTGGATAAGGAATAAAAGATTCCTGTGGAGACAGAGGAGCGTATCAACGCAGGGGTTGTGTCAAAACTCTCAATGCACGAGTCACGGCATGAGATCTCTAATACTTTTTCACACTGATTTAGTGGCCCATGCAAACCACAGGCTGACCACTAACAGTGCCATTCAATGTCATAGCGTTCCCTATTTTTAAGTGTTGAACGTAATAAGGGGACAGCCCATAGGACATCCCACTGTGCAAAACTGCATAGTCACTGCGGGACAGACGCTGTGTCAGCATATTTTAATATTCCTGGGTCACTGTGTCCATGAAAGAGGTAAAAGAAATCACACTATCTATTCAATAACACTGCCATAGGTTTTAAAACTGAAAACCCCAATCCAAAGTTTACCTTTGTAATAAAAAGGCTGGACTCAACTACAAAATCCATACATGGCTGGTACTCAGCCGTCAGGCCAGCAAATGTAGGACACTTACTTTAGATGCCAAGGTGTCAAAAAGAATACTTTCAGACACTAAAATATATTCAACACATGATAAGCCAGCATCAGGGTGACAACATTTCTGCAGGCAGCTACATCCTGTAGAGTGTGTACGACAGATCGGGGCTTCAGGCCTGTACAGTGAGCTCAAGCAGTGCTGCTGCTTTTGTTTCAGACCTACCACTGCAGTTCAGTCTTCCATCCTCCTCACTGCTCTAACCTGAAGCAGCACCTACTGTAGTAAGAGCTCTGGCACTAGCGTGACTCTACTTCCGGCATCATCTGACTTACTATTAAATCTATCTGCCTTCTAGCTGTATCGGTCTGCAGTGTCTCAGCCAAACCCATTGGAAACCCAGGGCTCAACGATGATACATCAGTGGCTCTAACAGTCATTTACAAAGTCTACAGCTAGTCACTTTTCACAACAACACACATTGATATTAGGATGGGAACAACATGAATCGTCTGAGGTATTTGAGCAAAATAGAGGGAGAAAATACAAGTGGCTACAGAACATAGTAATTATATTCAATGTATGTCAATCTGAGGCCATGGGGACCTTTGACGTCTGCAGTAAGAGCCCTCAGTCCTCATTTGCAGATGTCAAAATATCCACTAATGATGGCAACTGTTGCAACACTCCCAAGACTTTGGGGTTGTTTAACATGTCCTGCTGATATGTCAAATGCATGAACAGTTCTTATGGCTGCCTAAAATACTCTACACGGACACAAGAACAGTGCACCACAGCCTCTGTCCTATAACACTTGTGCTCTAACAGCTGGTCAGTCGTAGGAAGAAGAGTGTGTGTACCTTTCGGTTGGGATAACCACTTTGACTACCGCTTCGGACAGACTCTGTTTGTGAAGTCAAACCAAATAGTGAAAATATTAAAAAGCGAGCACTTGTACAGATGAAACACTGCAGGATACATACAGCATAGAAAACGACGATAGCATTCATAGTCAGTGAAATGGGGGGTGGGTGACACAGCTTTAGTGCTCCAGTGAATTGTTGGAAATTGCTGAACCATCTATACTACAAGCTAAGCTAATTTCTCTCAAAGATTTACTGCAAAAGCTTTTTATTTATATTAATAGTTTGTATACATAGTCAAGCTGTGCATTGGCATAACCCTGTATTCTGTAACATGGCACTACATGGACAAGGTGATCAGTTCACTGAACAAACATGCAACACAGTAGTAACACAACAACTACAATGATTGAAGCCATATTACAGTTTTGCTGCTAATAAATGGATTTATTCTGAGCCAGTTTGGAAATTTTCAGCGGTGGCAATTTTCTAAAAAGTGGCAGAAAGAGTGGAGCGCTACTTCTTCTACAAGTATACAGGAAAACCTCCTCTAAAGTCTCATCTTGCCTTCATATTCACATGTTTGCACAGACTGTAGTTCTACACCTTGTCATTTAAACATGAGAGCCTGTAGTGCCTCGTCTCAACACCGCATCACAGAGAAATAATGCTCATGCAGACACCCCACAGAACAGAGATAATTTTACCTTCTCAAGATCCCCTTTGGACATGCCCAGAGGCTTGGTGAAGTCATTACGGAAGCGATCCCTCGGCTGCGCATTGAACGGCAGACCAGATGGGGGCGGCGGCGTGGCCCTCACCCCCACCGGTGTGTAGAGAGGCTGAGGTGGAATGCGAGCTGGTTTACCCCATCCCAGCTTCATTTCAAACCCCATAATCACTTTACCTACAATACAAAACATAATCCCACAATCACAGTCAGTGTCTAACCATACAGCAAGAGCAATGGAGGAATGCTTATTAGATAAACCCGCCTGTAAATCAGACCTATTCTTAACAGTCAACTGTACCATCAAGTGCAGCCAAGGCTCTCTCTGCATCTTTCCGTGTCATGAAAGCCACAAAGGCCCTGTTGGAGGTCCTGCAGCGCTCCTCGTCTGTTCGGGGCCACATGATCTTCACGCTGGCCAGGGGACCATACTTACCGAACTCTTTGCAGAGCATCTCCTCGTTCATCTGAAAAACGAAAAGAAGATGAGAAGTGTACACCCACGCTGCACTCAGCCAATCCAAGTCGGTGTGCTCTGTTACCTTTGGGCTAATGCAGCTAATGTACAGGTTGGTGGTGACTGGCACTGATAGGTCATCATATAAAGCTGTGAGGAGTAACAGAGGTGAGGTCAGCAATTTTCAACTAATAAAACTCTTATTTTGAAGAGGGACTCTTACTTGATCGTCCTGACAACGGTACGTCCAGATCTCCATATCCTCCTCCTCCTCCTTCTCCCCCTCCTCCTCCTCCCCCACCAGGGTCATTTTTCTTCCTTTTATGTCTTTCCTCGCGCTCCTCTTGTATTCTGCATTTTTTCCAAACGTAAAAAAAAAGGCTCACATGTGCCACCAACACATCAACAGATTAATCTCAATCGGGCACATTTGCAAAAAAGACTTACAGCTTAAGTTCTTCTTTGAAGAGTTCAAGATTACTCTTCTTCTTCTCTTCTGCCTTTCTTTTAAATGTCTGTCAAGGAAACCGGCAGCCATTGTGGTTGTTATTACGATCTGATATTGATATATTATAATGATTAAAGTGGGAGGTCGTGAGCAACATTTAAAGGTGAGCACAAACAGCAAGTCAGCGTCGCACAAACATCAGAGTGCAAACTTACAGACTTTTTGCTTTCAGCAGATGGTAGTGGTGACGCATGCTGGGACACGGGGACAAACTTCGTAGCAGGTCGATACAGCTTATTCTTCTTGACCTCTGCTGCTTCCTCCTCTGCAATAAAAAAGCAGCCCTCCCTGAATGCTGACTGTCCAACAATGCGTTAGGTAACAGTAATTCAGGTCTGTAAAAACAGGACGAGGCTCTATTCTTCCTACTGCTCTTTTGTCGGTCAGCAGGATATCTGAACAGCTTCCTGTGGAATGAGGCGGGCACCCTGGCCGGGGCTTCAAGAACAACTGCTATGAATTTGATGAGTCTCAGTCTTGCGGCAGTGTTTGCAGTGAACATTTAATTTAAAAGGCTTTATGCGTGACAGTAAGTTGGAGAACTGCTCAGTATTTCTTTAATTAAAGCATTAATGGGCTAACGATTATGGATCCCCAGAGTGGATGGATGTTATTAAAGCATTCAAAAGATGTGGGCCCTGTTTCACTGCTTAGTCAGTCTGACATTCTTTATTAATTATTTTCAGTTATTTTCTAAGAAGTTCAGGTAATTCACTTTAACACAACTGGAACAGATCTGTCGTCCAGGCACGCCTTCGTCATGAAGTCCTGCCTGCTGACCTTTAGTTGCGTTCACGATCCCCCCACGGACAAATGTTTTCCCTCCGCTTTTCTCACTGGTCTCGAATGATGCCAAGAACTCCTCAAAAACCTCTGCTGCTTTTTCCTCCTCCTAGAAAGTCACACAGAAACATGTGTAGTATTCACATATTTCACCCCTTCCCTCCATTTACTGTTGATCAGATTAAAAATGTAAGATGGGTGATTACTAACATGCTTTTTCTCATGCATATTTTGATTGTAATACACTTATCTTCATACAACAAATGCAGCTTTTCCAATAAGCATTAAAAGCCATTTCCAACGTTTAAACATCCCCCATCTCTTTACCTTTTTCTTGAGCTCTTCTTGTTCCTTCTTTGTGAGTGTTTTGATTGGAGTGACTGGCTTTCCCTTTCTGTCTGCCATACTCAAACTGTAAATAAACAACACAAGCAAACAATGGGAAGGGCACTGCCAAAATGCTGAACTTGCACAAACTAATTAAGCAATTGATTGTACAAAATACAAAAATGAATGACTGTGACATCTCTGTCTCATCGATGACATAAATCCACTATAATTTTACCTCAAACAGTCTCTCTACTGGTAGTAAAAAAGGAAGCATATCAACCCTTTCACCCATTTGGTGTTGAAATCAGTCTAAACCCGTAAGATTGATCCTTATCTGACATCCTTTGCACATCCCTGTGAGGGTCAGTGGAGAACATAAACACACACACAGGGGCAGGGCCCGCAGCACACATGTACTGGAGGGCAAACGCAGCCTAAATCTGTGTTTGAGACACTGCACTTCATTTGTCTTATATAAATAAGAGTGTCCATTTTAGGTCGAAAAATTGCAGGCATGGTATGAGGGCTGCAAAGACAAACACTTTGCATATTTGAACACTAACCAAAATAGCACTATTCACACTGACTCTAGCAGACACTGCAAACTGCTCAAACAAGCAGTAAGTTAGCTGCAACCAAGCAGACATGACATGAACGTGGCATATTGTGGTTGTTTGAACTCGATAACATCATTGACCACATATTCTACATGTCCTCTGCTTCACAGGCAGCTTCCACTCGTGTTGTTTTGCTCCATTTGTTGCTCAAACGTTGTTCAAAAGGCCTGGACCCAGCAGGAGCTATCAGTCCACTTTGCTAACGTTAGCTAGCATTCGTGTTTAGCCTAGCAAGGACTCAAGTGAAAAGGTGAACTAACCCAGCGTTAACCTTTACACGAGTAACGCTGAATCCAGCTGATATCTTTCGGTCGACCACTACGCCGATAAACCCAGACCCCACACGGATGCAAAATCCCCTTTCAGGTCGCTAGCATCTGCTAAGTCTGGATGCTACACAGTGAATACAGTTGTCTGAGCTAGCTAACGTAACAGGCTCATATTTTCTTCTGACACTGACTGACCGCACAGGAGGAGGCTGTTACACCACACTGCATGCACATAGCTTCATACCTGGAGCTAAAGCTGTGACTTACAATGTGTCATGCTATTGCTTCACCATTGTGGTTGCGACGACAATTGATCTCTATCACAACATGCTGTCAAGAGGCGAGAGATCCGACAGGGTCTGCGGAGCGAGGCTGCCTGCTCGGTGTGCTCGGTCCGCTCGATAATAAATAATGAGTGTGTCTCTGTGCTGCTACTGCATATTCATGAAGGAGACTTTCACTCTTTCTACTGGAAATTTGACTTTGAGGTGAAGTCCGATGAGTTTTTTCTTTTTTTTTTTTTTTTATGCTTAATGCTTCAGTTTATAGAGAGATCCTTCTTTTTATTCCCGTGTGTAGCGGTCAGTTAAGGCAGGAGGCTTTCCTCAAATAAAACAGCCTGCATGGGATTTTTTTCCCCCCTAAAGTTTGAGGTTTAAACAGGTCCAGAGTTAAGAGAAACACCTGAGTAGGTGTCTGGTCTTGCACCTTTGATATTTTGCATACTTCATAGAAATGTGCATTGTTCCTCAAGTTACCCTCCTCATAAACCATTTGACAGATGACAGAAACAAATAGCCCCTTAAACACAACATCATACGATGCAGTATCAACCATAACACGTCTGAGTTAACCAATTGTTGGTAAGAATATTACATATCTTATTATTTAGCTTACTAGACAATAAAGATGTAGATGAGTAGAATTTTACACATTCTTCCTTGTATCCATGAAGTACAGTCACAAAATACACAGTTGTCCTTCACAAATGATGGTTTTAAAGTTGAGATGCTTGACATATTTTTAATGCATTTTTCAGTATCTTTTTCAGTCTAAGCTTCGCAGCAGTGAAATGCTTTGATACAGAGAATTGAAACAGATGCAAGCGACAAATAAAGACAGTAGGGTATATTTGCTCCCATGAGGTAAGATATGTTGGAACTTAATTCATCCGGAGGGAAACTGTTGTGCGGCAGTTACAGTACAAAGTAGGAAAGAGTGCAACTGTAAAGAGTGCAGACTATTAATAAAGGTGCATATATAAAAATATCATTCAACAGATATTCAAAATCCAAATATGCACAATGCCAAAAATTATACGTATATGAGGAGCGGCATGCTTGCACAATATCAAATCTGAAATATAGGTAGTGTATCTGGTGTATATGGTTAATTCAAAATGTTCAGTAATTATGTCCACGACATTCATTGCGTTATTGCACATTATGTCCCATCATGTCCCGTAAACCAGAAAGCTCTGACTATAAAAAACACTGAAATTGGCACACAGGGGTCCTTGGGTCAATCTCCGAGTGATTCATTGCTTGTAGTGAAAACATTAAAATATTTATTTTCCACTCTTCAGTCTGCCAGTGGCTATTTCCTAACCAGGATTGGCAGTTAGCAGTCGATGATAAACCACATTAGATGCAGTGAACAATAGTTGGCCAGTGAGAACCCTATGGCTGCTTATCTGTTTTTAATCATAGTGATTAAGCATAATTTGTCAATAACCATCTACTGCCCTCCAGGAATAAATCTGTAGGATTGCATGAGGGGCCCCTGACCCCTGTCTGCTGCACAGATCCTAGCAGGGGCCCTGCTTGGAGTTTGGTAGCAGGTGGAGGAAGGGTAAAAGCCTAAAATGGCCCCCATACCCTGCCCACCATCAACATCACAATCACCAGCAGCAGCACCACCTCCAAAGCCCATCCCCTAGCGTCCGTCCCGGGTATGTACGCGTATGCGCATGGGCGGAGGAACTGCCGCTGTGCGCTGTTATTATTGTAAGAATTTCTTTTTACGAAAATGGCGTCTAGTCAGGGAGGTGTGGGAGCTGTCACGGCTCTACAAAGCCATCACTACTCCAGCGGACCTCACTGGAGCCCAGGCATCAGCCAGTACCAGCACCAGCAGCAGCACCACACGGCCCGCAGCCTGGACCGGGCTCTGGAGGATGCCGTGTGCTCGGGGATACTGAACCTGAGCGGTAGGAAGCTGAGGGAGTACCCGGGGATGAGCTACGATCTGACCGATACTACACAAGCAGGTGGGTTGCTGTGCGTGAGTGGACTGTGGGAAACCACGAGAGTCAGTCCCACTGCGCCTCGTGGAGAAAAATGCGCTCGCGGATTCGCGTTTCGGGAGCGCAGCGTGGTCGCATTGTGCTTGAATTTTCGTCTGATTTTATGGATAAAGGCGCATTAGGTGACAGTATTTAAAGGGATTTACAGTCCACGGAGCTGGGTTCCGTAAATGTTCCTATCCTGTACATCCTGGATGTAATTACTGTCCACTCTTGCTCATATGTCACACCATTTACTACACAAGGGGCTCGGCTGCTGTTGTGTGGTTGTTTTGGTCGACGCCAACAGCTTTCAGTCGCCCCCCTTGAGACACATGAATGAGACGGCAGGCGCACCCAAGTCAGGCGCTGTGCAGTGGTTTGCACGCCGAGCTGCGGTTGATTTGGCACCGGGCTGCTTGAGCCGAATATGAATGAATCCCAGAGGCTATACATATATATCCAAATATATCATTTGTGGCGAGCATGTGATACACGCACATGCTTCTTCTTCTTCTTTTTTTTTCCATTTTCGGCAAAAGCAGACAAAAGATGCAGTGTACTTGCAGCCTCACCCCCCTGCCTGCACGGGTGCATATGCCCATATAGCTCAATCTGTCACAGAGGAGCTTTGCTTTTGGTTTCATCTATAAGCTGATAGCCATTTATTTGTCCTTTGGTCTTGTATTTTATTGGCTTTCTGCAAGAGCTGATTAGAATAATGTGCTGTGATAGTCAAGTCAGTCAGTAGGTCAGTATGAGACTCACGTTGTCTGCAGGCTGGTGTAACAGGGTCAGGTCATACATACTCATTTGTATTTGAGATGGCTGCTTAGGAAAGCGCTCATCTGACACACATGAAGGACCCTGTGATAGACTGTACAAACAATGAGATTTTGTCAGGAGGCGCTTGTGTCAGTATAGAAGTGCATGAATGAACAACAGGGTAATTGAATTATTATTGGGCATTCTCAGTCATTATCTTGGACATGTAGATTATGCTGGATTTCTCATTGTGATAGTTTCCTCCTCTGAGATGTCCCCATACCATATGGTGTTATTCTGTCATATGCAGCTCATGGCAAGTAGAGCCCTTGTTGGAGAGCCCTTACCCCAAGGGATTTCAGTTTTCTGCTCAAAGATATTGGTTCCTATTCAAACCCAGACAGCCTTTTTTAATTAACAAAAAACCCTATCCTTTAAAAGAAAAGCAATATTATTTGTAGTAGGTTGTCTCCAGCCTTTGGAGATGGTTAAGTAACAGGTTTGTTTAATGTTAACCAGATATTTTGGACATTAATGCAGATTGTTACTTTTCTGTGTCAGCGGTCCAGATGTGGACAGATAGTGACCTCCTCAGGGCTTGCAATGGATCCCATACTAGACATGAACCAGTATTTAAGTTAGCATGAGGATTAGGGTTGCAACAGTATGAGATTTTCAGGGTCTCCGATAATATCATGGTATTGCAGTTATTACATTATTATCAGTTACACACACCCTTAAAGGGATGAAAACAGAAGGTTTTTTTGGGGGGTTGAACAAACATTATATCCTGTATTTTTCTAACACTAATATGGTAACTCAATGCTGTAGATAAGCAAATGTACATGTTATTTCATACCAATATGACATGACACAATGATGTCATTTTAAATTGCTCGCGCCTAAATGGTGTGAAGAACACGAAGCATTATGCACGGCCTGCCTTTCAGCGGTAAGGCAGACCTAACAGGAAGTTGGTGTCTACTATTTCTGGACTGCAGGGCTGCTACTGCTACCCTAATATACCATGATAATGATCATCTAACGTCTATCCGAGCAAGACTGTCCAAATGTATCAAGACCGCTCCATATACGGTTCTGAAATAACTGCCGTTATCACGAGTGCACGCTATATAACACTGATAGTAATCAAAAGAGACATGAGTGTATACATTCCTGTCAAACCTTTGATCTCTTGCTTACACAGTGACTAATCCAGTCGCCGTGCATGCTGCAGTCTGTGACACTTTTTTTCACATCTTCATTTCGATGCCTCCAATAAAAGGTGTGCCAGAGGGAAGTCTCGCTTTCGAATGTGCAAAGAGGGATCAACACCTCGTAGCACCATGCTGCACATAAACCAGAGTCTCTGCTGTGAGAGGAGGCAGCTCCTTCAGAATTAAAAGGGCGATTTCCTCTGAGACGAGCACACAAACCCAATAATTAAAAGCAGTGTCTTCAGTTTTACATTTTCATTTTAAATGCAGCTCTATGTAGAAGATGTGACTGATTCCTCTGAGAATGAATTTGATATCATGTGGCTTTGCACCTGTACAATTTAAAGCTGTGGAAAAATTTAGACCTGGACTCTTCACTGAAGCATCAGCATGGCTCCCCACCATTAATTGGGTGTTTCATCCCATTGATGGTTTAATAAGTGAAAATGGGGTTTTTATACAGATCAAGGCCTAACTGAGTGGCCTCCATCTGTCTAATGAGCAGCAGAAGGCTCCAATGTGTGTTGACAGAGAAAGAGAGAGGCCTGCTCGCACATGGGTGTCTGTTTGCAGTGGGCTGCTGGCAGTTTGTCTCCGCTCAGTTTGTTTTCCCATGGGAAAGTGCAAGAGCCCTGAGCTGCTGCCCCGACCTTGGAGAGGGGCCTCGGAGCAGAGCATCAACCTGGACAGATGTTCAGGTTCATATCCCGGCACGCCCCCGCCTGCCATTACCCTGCCCCCGAGGGTACAAACACACTCTGCGTTTGCCAATGCGAAGCGCTTCCCCTGCAGCGCCACGCATTGTGTTTACACGTGTGCCGTAGTGTCAGCGTAGACGGCAGAGGATCGTCTGCAGTGCTGTATGTGTGGCGGCTCAGAGGAATCCCAATCAACAAATGTATTTTTAAACCCACAACTCTGTTTGATTTCTGAGAGAACATAATGACTTATTTACAGTATGCTGAAGAATGTAGGTCATGCGGCAGATTGTGGTTTTAGTTTCGGAGTGCCGCAAAAACAAAATTGAAGACTGCACACACAATCTGTTGTCGCACTACAAATCTGTCGCCTTCTTGGGCATTCTTGTATCCTCTGTGAAGGGTTCGGTGTAATATTTAACAGCCAAATGAAGCGAATCGGAGGTCAGAGGAAAGATGAAGATGTGTGATATTTGTCACCAAGTGAGGGTGTGTGCAATAGCTATCTGACAGCCAAGAACCAACCAAAAGCTGCGAGATTCACTGTACCATCCAGACTCCTATAGAGGACTGTCAAGAGCTGGTTGAAACATGTAGCAAAATGAGTATTCCTTGTTATTTTTGATTGTGCTTGACTTGAAGCACGCAGTAAACCTCACGCCGTAAGAACGCTTGTTCTTCATGGTTACATTCCTGAGGAGTTCAGTCCCGTGAAGGACAAGCTACACAAGGACACACGTCCAGCTGGCGTTCTTAGATTTAATAATCCACTAGTGTAAATACTGTAAGTGTCACTGCTCGCGCAGGCCAACTTATTCAAAAGGCTTCAGGAGGCTTGGCAATTAAAAGACAGCACAGCACTGTGATGTGTTACTCAGCCTGGCTGGAAGTCAAATCAGATATTCTGATTGTCTCATGAAAGCTTGTCCTGTCTTTGCTCGTGTCACGCCTGCTCCGTGAAGAATAGCAGGCGCTGCTGAGCGGCTACTCAAAAAATGGGATTTTTACATGACAATATAGAACACACAGGCAGCATCCCTGCTGGTTTTCTGTACTTTTGAATAGTTTTTGAGAGATGACATTATTATGAGTGCAGCCTGAAAAAAAATCCACATTCCCAACTGACGCTTCCTCCCTCAGGACTCCTTCTAGGAGTGCATGTCTGGACATGACATATGCATACCTGTCAGCAAGTACAACCTCATCGCATTAATGCTGTGTATTATATTACACACTGTTTGTAATAGAAAAGCTCTTCTGTCGTTGGAGGTTTTAGATCCAGTGTATTTCCAGTATATTAAGCAAATGAGGAAAGCTTCTTAGTAAATGCCTACGGAGATAATTCTCGACCTGTACATTTAGAAATATGACACTGGTGTTATTTTAGGAAGTGTCTGATGAGCCCACTGTACCTCACAGAACTTTAGATTCTTGAGATGAAAAGAAGAGATCTGGAGACGCTGTGATATTTTAAGAGCTGGATGGTCTGTTCCTCACAAGCAGCGGAACTGAAAGATTATTTTTACAATTGTCTTTAATTAAAAAGCAATGTTTTCAATAAGGGTAACTGCTCATTTGCACGGTGATCTTAATTTAATATTTTGCATTAAAGCTACAGTAATAGGAAACATAACCTGAGCATTAAAGATGTATGAACCACCAAGTGTTCGGTGTTTGTACAAATAACTGAAATGATTCTTCAGACACAGTCAGCCTCACTAAGTTATGATCTATATAAGTAAAATTAGAACCTCTTGTGTGTCATATAATGTCGGCAGTGCAAATTTTAATGTACTTGTATCTCAGAGCACACTTTTGTTAGATCAGAAGAGAGCAGGGACGTCGCCCACGTGCGACTTTGCTAATCAGCAAGTAGTCATGTTGATGTGTCAAGTTAAGTCTACAGGCACGACTTCTACTTCCTCATTTCATTCCACCCAGTCAGCAAATATAAATATCAAGGACTGAAGCAAAAATAGTACATTTGAGGTTTAAAGAAGGAACACTAGATATAAATGAGAAACACACACAGTACGATTGTTTTTGGAGCACAAATGATTTCATCTGTACTTTTCGCCAGTGACTGTTGGAGTGGAGTATAAACACCAAGACCAGTGACCCAAAAATAATGGTGTGTGTGTGTGTGTGTGTGTGTGTGTGTGTGTGTGTGTGTGTATATATCTTCTGGGACAAAATCATGAGAGCAAAGTCAAGCATTATGTGCACATTAATATTTTACATCTAAAGTGCTTATAATGATGTGTATGTGTGTGTGTGTTTATGTACAATTGTTTATGAATGAATCTCTCAATGTGTGTGTGTGTGTGTGTGTGTGTGTGTCAGCGTGGGCCTGCTGGGCATGGACTAATGAAGCGTCTATGTTGGGGAAAATGTGTGTTGAGGGAAGTTAGATTCTGTGTGACTAATGCATGAACTAGACGTGTGAGTAAATGTCGTGTGAAATGCCCCATGAAAGCATCTACAGACAACCCCCCCCCCCCCACACACACACCCCCACAAAGTAGCTGAGCAAATACAGCTGATCCAGAGACTGCCCAATTCCCCAGGCCAGACCTCACACAGAACCATGTGCATGCCCACTACGTCACCACCAGCTCGCCCACAGGGGAGCACACCCCTGGACCACCATCCCATCAAGGTATCTCCAGCAGCAGATTGATAGACTGACTGACCAGCGAACATCTAACTCCACACCCAGGCAAGGTACCTGAACACTGAGTGGTGCTCCAGACCACACCCAAAGCCTGCCAGCCAGAGGCTGCAGTCACGTCTGCTGCAGGGCGTGATTAATTAACCCCAATTAATCATGTTTTTGTCGTGTTTATGACATGTTTATTTTCATGTAATTAACCTTGCTGTGAAACCGCTGAAGTGCGGCAGGAAAGGCCTTTTGGTATTTCGCCATTTCTCTGTGGATTTCTTGTAGACCACAACTGATTTTTTTGCAGTGTTGTATTAAGATGATCACAGGTTTTTAATTGCGATCTTAAAGCAAATATTTCCTATTGAGAGCATCAACTCACTGTAGAGAGAGAGAGAGAGAGAGACTGTGGTCTCTCCAGCACTCAGCAGGACATCTCTTAGTTTAGAGTTTGCTGTGTCATGGGAAGACAGAGCAGAAATCATCCGCACTAGCAACATAAATGAATAGATTGATGATTTGGCGCGAGGGTGCAGCGCAGTGGAGCCTTGGTGGAGGGGCGCGTCTGCCTGCCGGGCCTTGTCCAGCGGGAGCTCTGGGCGACCAGCAGGTGGATGAAAGGCCCACTGTGGGCTGCAGATGGTGCATGGCTGGGGTTGGAGGAGGGAGAAGGGGATGGAGACGGACAGGCTCACAAAGACTGCCTCCGCCCACCCCCCATCTCCCATCGACCCACATGATTCCACTGCTACAGAAGAATCCCCCAGTTGTGGAGCTGGAGGGAGGGAGGCGCGGGGAGTCATCTATGTACAGCTGGGTTGCAGCATCAAGGTCCCGGCCTCAGGGGGAGGCGCGATTTACTCTTAATGGAAAACGAGTATACCCTGTGACCTCAGCTTTAGTCCATCCCCATGTGGTAATTTCTGTTTCCCTTAACCTCTCGGCTCCTTTTCCCTTTGTGCCGCTGAGTGTCTCGTGGTCTGCCTCTCACTTCTGCTTACTGGCTGCTGTCATAACTCAGCCACAGAGTGAGGCCTGTCTGCTCTATTGCTGCTCATTTAACCAGGCTCGTCAGAAGTGAGAGTCTATTTAAAAGCACAGACACTCCCCACGATGCTTTTTAACCTCAGAGAGTTGGGATTAAAGGTTGCCATATCTGCAAAACATGTTAAAAGGCCATTTGAATAAAAGCTACTGATACAGCATTTTCTATGTTCTTCGTGTTAATCCATTCACAGCAAAGGGAAACCTCTTAATAGCAAGTCAGTGAGGGTTTACTTTCAGTAAAGCCCACATAGTGTAATTGTCTAATAAAGGATGGTAGCAATATGTAATTGCATGCATTAAGGGATGGCGGTGCAGTGGTGTTTGCTTTTCCAGCAGTATGGATGCACTTCAGTTAGGTGGGACTGAATAATTGAAAGCTACTTTTATCTGTGGCTTTGCAGCTCCTCACATAGGTCTGTAATTATCGTGTCACCCAGAGATAATTCAGAAGACAGGACCGTTCACACACACACACACACACACACACACACACACACCCAGACACACACACTCACACACCAATTTGCAGATGCTGGATCAATATGTGTCTGAAGGTGAAGTCTGCACAATGTAAGGTAGTCTTGATATGTGTTGTTCTCATAGGTCCCCTTGTTTCCCCATGTTTCCCGTTTAAGTGGACACTGTTTTGTTTTATTTAGAAGACACAAAGAAGTAGAGAGATTTGCGCGCATACATGTCTGCGTGCGTGCGTGGAGATGTCTTGAGCTGTGTGAGTCAGTCAGCGACCTTGAGGGATAATGTGCCTCAGCTTTTTGCGTGAGCTGAATGCATGCGTGAAATGCAGACCTCCACAGTGAGCATGAGTCTGGCTGATGATGTATATTAAGATTTAGCACGTGATGCATGTGTGAGGGAAAAGTGCCAGATGAGGCCTGGTTGAGTAATGAGCTGAAACATCCGTATCTGCCTCAGCGTTCTTCCACTGCTTTGACGTTCTTGGGCAAGAGAGCTGATATCTAAATATTTTATCATAAGGCATAAGGCAGATGCAGATGAGAGGCTGTGCTTATACTCATTGACCTGAGCAGCGATTACGTTCATACTCTTGGTATAGGATAGAAGCACTCTCTCTTGACTCATGCAGGGCTGTGATTTCGCAGAATTGGCCTCAGTAGTGAAGCAGAACACATGAGTTATGATCAAGTCTGTACTAACACACTTTTAATCTCTGCTTGTCCTTTATCGATTCAGCATCAGCATGTCCCCTTTATCCTCCTCATGGAACTAATGTAATCGACATTATTGAAAAACATATCAAATATTATTACTATATCTCAGCATCCATGGAAAATGTATGGTCATGCTTTTAGCTTCTAGCAGCGAGGCTCAAGGGACGTCAGCTGGTTCATCAGTCTTCTATTTTGCCCCGAACTATAATATCTCAACTGCTGCATGGATCGCCCTGAAATTTGGGGCAGACATTGATGTTTGCTAGAGAATGAATTCTGCTGGAAAAATATTTCTATTCTGCCACATGTACAGTATCATTTGCTATGTCACTTTACATTTAATTAGTATATAAAAATCTGAATCATAATGAGAAAGAAAAAATAAATCCTATAAAAGCTAAACTTTTCATATATATAAATTATTCCAAACTATTCAGTGGCACAGAAAACCTTCCACTCTTAACAAAAGTAGCCCAACTCTTTTCTCATAACCATTCATTGGGTATCGTCTGTTGCTTGCAACTAATCGTTTAACACAAAGAAAAGATGTGCAGTGAGTTATACGACTTTCCACATTCAAACAAATCTGAAACCATTACTGTGCCACTCCCAGATCGATGTTGGAAATACTGAGATATTACACTGCTAGTACCACTCAGACCTTCGAGGCCTGAGACTCTGGTGTAATCTTAGACCAGTGTTCGATGGAGAGGCGCTCTGCCCACCTCCCTGTCACGGAAATGTATTGATCAGTCTTTCAAGCCAATGGCCTCATGCCTAAAGCAAACATAACGGATGGTGCCAATCTTGAAAAGATCAAAGTGTACATATTTAATCAGCTCTGTTCCTCCATCCTGCAGATTTGTCCAAGAATCGCCTCACAGAAATCCCTCCCGAAGTGTGTCTGTTCGCCCCCCTCGAGTCGCTCAACCTGTACCACAACTGCATCAAGTGCATCCCGGAAGCCATTATCAATCTGCAGATGCTGACTTATCTTGACATCAGGTGGGTCATTGCTAACACTGAGCTTTCATTTTGGTTCCTGTGTCTCATTATGTTTACATTCAGCAAAAGTAGCTGTATAAGGTTGTTTAGGCTTATATCTTGTTCCCTTTTCAGAGCAAAACAGAGCTTACATGAAAGAGAGGCATTTCCTCTTTTGCTAAAACTCAATTCCCAGTGACCAGACGCTCACTCTTGCATGCTTCTGTATACCGTTTCAAATGTAGGTCAATGTTTTATCTTTCTCCGCAGCCGAAATCTCCTGTCAGTTTTGCCAAAATACTTGTTCAGCCTCCCCCTCAAAGTTCTGCTTGTGAGCAACAACAAGCTCGTGTCCATCCCCGAGGAGATCGGCAAGGCCAAAGAGTTGATGGAACTGGTGAGCAGCGTGCATGTGTCGGTGCATATAAACTTGAGCATATTGTACTGGCAGAGTGAGGCCATTTCCTACACTTTGTCTCCCCTTGCAGGACGTGAGCTGTAATGAGATCCAGGTGCTGCCAGCTCAGGTCGGGAGGCTCCAAGCCTTACGAGAACTCAACATCAGGAAGAATTGTCTTCACATGCTGCCTGAGGGTCGGTCCATCACCCCCGATGATCTCTGCTTTGTTTTGTTTTTGTTTTTTTTATTACTGTGTTCTGAAGAAATGACTCATCACTGATTTGGATTGATGTATTTGGCGTGCATACAGGCCCGTCACAGCCAAGAATCACCCCTCAACAGTGTTTGCTTTATGTTGGCTGTCATGTTAGTGCAGCTGAAACCACCTTAAGATGCAGAAGGTGTACCAAGGCATGCTGTCATTCGAGAAACGCACAACTGAAGCACAACATTGAGCAATGCTTAAACATTTTTTAACCCCAACACAGCAACGCACGCAGCCTCAGATTCTGTTTATATTTTATGAAGTTAAAAAGTGTTGCCATGACTGTGTGCACCTTTGTTAGTCAAGAGAAATTAGGTCATCATATGAAGTTGTTGGTACTATATTGACTCACTAGGGACAAAAAGCCTCCGCTGAATCAGTTTCGATCGAGTTCCTCAACTTTATTGAGCAGCAAATACTTAATTGCTGGAGTACGACTTTAAGATGTCAGATGTTAAGATTCCATACAGTAGATGAGCCCTGAAATAAGAACAATGTGACCTCTTTTAGCTCTGTTTATTGGATGTTGCAGTGCACTGATTCGGTCTATCCCACCAGCTTAACAAAGTCCACAATGTGTTCTGCTTTGCACGTTGGAAGCAGTGAATCGCATTCAGCACGAGCTGTTTCTGAAACTCTTCCATCTGTGCTTGCAGAGTTGGCTGATCTGCCTCTCATCCGACTTGACTTTTCCTGCAATAAGATCACAGAGATTCCTGCAGCCTACAGGAAACTCAGGCAGCTGCAGCACATCATCCTAGACAACAATCCTATGCAGTCTCCACCCGCACAGGTAAGTGCATTCATCTCATGATTCTGTTCATATTATGTGGATGCAAAGTCTCGATATATTGTCAACATGCAGCACAAATGGCTTTTATGGGTATGTGGTTGAGATGACAGGTTGTCATGTGTCTAGAAGGTGCAACTGCACCATCTAGTGGAGGAATGACCACATTTCTCTGTCTTGTGGTTACAGCAACAGACTCCAGACATGCCTTGTGTGCATTTGTGTGTTTCAGATTTGTCTCAAGGGCAAAGTGCACATATTCAAGTACCTGAACATCCAGGCGTGTAGGATGGACAAAAAGCCAGACACCTTGGACCTCCCCTCCCTCGGCAAACGTTGCCTCCCACAGCCTCTTACAGACAGGTACCAGTGACAGACAATCCTTCAAACATATTGTTTGCATCTACACATGCCTCCTTGATCATAGTTCATGCATTATGTTGTGCAGACACACCATTAACAATTTATGATTCTGCACCTGCAAATTTGATTTTATCATGACCTGTTACTGAATTACAGTCCTAATGAGCAGTTTGTTTTGCAAATTTCCAGCATGGAAGATTTTTACCCCAGTAAGAACCACGGTCCTGACTCTGGAATTGGCAGTGACAATGGTGACAAGAGGCTTTCCACAACTGAGGTCAGAGTTCAAGCACTCCACACTAACTGATCATTGATTGATTGATGCTATTGTGTTTTGCTGCTTACCAAACTGCAACATGTTGAGATGCATCAGAATCAGTATCAGATATGCTTTATTGATCCCGGGGCATCAATAAAGTATATCTGATTCTATATCTGTGTGAGGTCTAAATGTTTAGAGAAAACAGACCAGAACTCTCTCGGCCACCATGTTTGGAGAGGGCACAGCTTCGAGATGACGGTCATAAAAATACAAGTAGTAATAATAAAGAATAGAGCAAAAAAAAAAACAACTTGTAAAACAAAGAAAACAAACAGGAGCGACTGCAACAGGCACTGATCTCTACATAAATGTCAAAGTGCAGCTTGTGGAATTTTCTTTGTGATAAACTGTTCAGCAAAGTGCTGCTGCTAGCCAGCAAGTATGTAGCTGGTTGGTTAACTTTTCACTGTCATAAATCTAACTCAGGAAAACACTCCTGCTCCAGCAAAAGCACTCACTAGCAGACTCTCCAGACAAAGCAGAAGAGGATAACACAACCTTGCATGTAGATAGAGATAACAAATAAATCCAAAAGAGACCAAAGCAGGCAGGCAGTGGTAAAAGAAACAGGCTGAGGGTCATAAGAAAAGATGGGCAGAGGATGGGTGATTAGGGATGACAGGCTGAGGTGGGAAGCTCTCTGTATGACGTGAGAGGTCTACCGAAGGTGCTGAGCCGAAGTATTGCATAGCATATATCATTCTTCCTGTGACAGCAGAATAACAGGCACTTCATCCAGTGAATGATTTATAGTCAAAGTCACACTGGTATGTCTTGCTAGACCCCAGGACTTTGGCTATAACTCTCAGACTCCGTACTGATAAATGATTGTCTCTCCCGTAAGGTCAGAGGGGCGACAAGGCAGATAAAACAGATGAAGCAGAGGGCGAAACTGTGACGCATATTCTGCAGCACAATCACTCATCAGGGCTACCTCTATTTAAGATAACAATTACGTGCAACCATTTCTGTTTGAATATTTAACATAGAAATACTAAAACGCACATAAGCCCATTTCAACCAAGCTTAGAATTCACTCCTCGTTCATTTCTTCCTCTGCAGCCTTCAGACGACGACACCGTCAGCCTGCACTCTCAGGTGTCAGAGACAGCCCGTGCTGATGCGCTCTCACTCCTCTCCAAAATGGATTCTTGCAAAGGTTACCGAAAATAAGTATCACATATTCCCTATGAAAGCAATAAAAGAAGCTCGGGGGTTGTTGAATGAAGTGCCTAAGATATACAGTTTATGTGATGAACGCGGATGCTTCCTCCCTCTATCAGATCAGGATCTCTATGACTTTATAGAGCCCAACCCGGATGAGGATCCTGCTCTGTCAGAGTGTGATGGGCAGCAGAGCGGTCATGTGTCTTGTATAAAGGTATGAATCAAATCTGTTCATTAATAGGACAATTACAGACATAAGGAACAATTACTTAGAGAAAATCAGTGGAAAGCTCACAGGAGATAAAAATCAATTTATGGTTATTGCTTCCTGACATGGTGTGTGTGTCTGTTTCAGGAACTAGAGAAAGTTCTGAACATGTCTCACCAAGGCAAAGATAAAGAGAGCTGGAAAGAGGAGTCAGGGTGAGTTCATTATTCAACACAGCTGTCAAACAAACGGCTGGCACATCTTGGACCTCTGATGCCGAACACTTTATTTTTGTCGTCCTCTTTACAAAATGCATGCAAACCATTTTCCAGACTGTAAAAAAACTTCTGTGGAAGTTGGCTTATCACAGACTCCAGTGAGTCACCCATGCTCTGAAACAGCCTTCGGGTTAGCATTAGCCTGAGCGCGTTTGCAGGAAAGATCAGAAAATGCTTAGAGGCATGCTCTGCAGTGATAACCTAACATTCTGCGAATGATGACTCCCTCCGTGTTCTTAATTCGCCTTAGTTGTGAAATTATTGCAGCTCTACAAAGCAGAGAAAAGGTGTTTGTAGATACAAGAGCAAAGATTTTCCACACATCAAATATTGCACATCAGGAGACGCAGCTGAAAACACATACTGCCCACAGCACTGATTAGTGGTTACAGTAGCTGACAGCTCAATCAGACAGCTAGATGGTGAACCCCTGGCAACATAACAAGCATGAGGAGGAGGTGCTGCATATGTTCATTAAGACTGGGATGTTTGTTTGTCTGTGAGTCAGTGTCCTTCACAGAGTGTCAGTTCCAAACATCTGCCAACAATCAGGGAAGTTTTGACTAGAAAATGTTTGCACGTGCAGCAATTTATGTTTCTGTCTCCATAGCACATGTGGGCAAAATGATGAGATTAGATGATATCATTTCATGTACACACACACGATTGTGCGCATGTCGTGTGCACAATCCTACATTTGTTGTTCTGGTGTTGAGCTTTTGTGAATTTGAGCAGGATTTTTGGCAAAAGCAAAATGGTACACTGTGTGCAGTTTACAATCCTGATAACTCGGATCCTGAACTCTTTCCAGTTCTGATAAGGAGCAGCTAGTCGAGGAAGAGGATGATGAGCTGAAGGAAGTGCTGGATCTGAGAAAGATTGCCGTTCAGCTTTTGCAGCAGGAGCAGCAGAACAGGTGTGCGGTTCTCCTTTTTCTTCGAGTAACAAAAGACCATCCCCATGAAAACACGCTGCACTGCTTAAATCCGCTTCTTTCTTCTTCGTCCTCGCTCTTCATCATGCAACACGTGTGCTCACTGGCTGGGCAAACAGCTCAGAGTGGAGACTGATTACCAGAAACTGTCACTCATTTGCTTTTTTAGATTTTGCCAGCTGAAGCTGTAGAACGGTACCACATGAGATAAATCACAGCCCTAAATCTCGCTGCATCATCACCGTTTTACTTCTTTCACCTCTACAAATCAAATTCTTATCAGCCTCACTTACTGTCCTGTTTCCTGCTTTCTCTCTCTCAACTTGACTGCTGCACGTTTGATGTACGGCTTCTAGACGACGGTCCTTAATTTGCAGAGCAGAGAGTCTTATTCACCGGCGGAGAGTGACTGGAAGGGCACACAGGTGGATGGGTTTTCTTTATACACACATAGTTCGTACGTCACACTGGGCATGTCAAACACACATGGCAGGTCTCTTGTGTGTCTCTTTGTCTCTGTTTGTGCACAGTTAATGCTTTTAATTCCCACTGTCCTTGTCCATGAATCACTATTAGGAAATCTAAGCTGTTTCTGTGCTTGGCAGTGTTTGCATCTTTGACGTGGAATTAGCTCACTTTTCCTGTCAGTGTTTTCACTGTTCAGGTGAAATGCACTTGCTCAATTGGCCCAATCTAATTGTTTCATTTTTGTTTCTGTTTGTAAATGTGACATAAATGCCTGACAATCTGCACGCATGTCGGAAATGACTAACCCTGGGAAAGTCTGCATGCACAATGTAGCATAAGTCACAGCTGTTGCACAGCTTTGTAACTGCACCTGTATCTGTTTCCATCTGCAGATTCCTGAGTCACTCTGGAAACTCCAGCAGCAAACCGAGGCCCCCGCCTCAGACCGCTCGTAGGTACGTACCATTCAGTCCTGCTGACTAGAAGCACACATTTACAGTGGAGCCCTTGTAGAGAGCATGTGGTAATGATAACCGCACTGAGCAATATATCTGCTATAATTGTTGTGAGCTGTAAGTGATCTCTGCTGCTTGAGAAAAATGGTCCTGTGTCCAAAGACACAAAAATATACTATAGCCTATTTCCAACTGCTTTTATGAAAGTAATATGCACTTTTGCTACAAAGCATGGACTACATTAGATGCTAAGGGTCTAAGCTGAAATGTTTTACAGGCCTGTAATAAAAATCTTTTCAGTTGATTCCTCCGTTGAGTATTTCTTACAATTAACTGATTCAAAAGTCTGAAGTCTATAAAATGCCAAAAGATTGTAAAAATGCCACACATGAACATTTTTCATCCATTTCAGTCCAATATTCCAAAACACACATAAGAAATGTCACATTTTATGCACTGAAACAAGCCTGCTGCTTGATAAACGACCTCGAGGGCTGATTAGGGCAGGTTAATCACAGGCCAGATCTGTCTGATTCTAATCACACATGAAGACACTGAGGCTCTTACAAAGCAGAAAGGGAAACGTTTGGAAAAGGTTCTTGCTCGAGGCTCAAAGTGCCTTTAATGTTATCTGAATATTAAACAGCAGATAGTCATCTGATCCTACTCGTGTCTTTATTCTAGTGCGTCTCTGGATGAGGGAAGCAGTGGAGCATCAGTGCTGAGTGGACAGGTACAAAGTCTTCTGCTTCAAAGCAAACCTAACATCCTCAAATGTCTTTCAGTAACTTTGTTTACGGTCGCACCTCCCATTCCTTGCAATAGTTCGTGTCCAGAGGGGGCAGACAATTATTTAAATCTAAAACATCTGCTTTCACAGCCTCCGTCTTCCTGCTCCTTTGATGGCAGCCTGAAGACGGATCAGTCAGATTCGGGGCCAAAGTGGCCAGAAGTCCCACCTGTCCTCAATCAGAACGAAGATCGCAGGAGGAACAAGTACCTGAGAAAAGATTATCTGAAGGTATGAGCGTGCATGCATCTCGTAATTTACACCTGGCTGAAGATGATATTCTGCAGAAAACACCTCATCAATTGCCTGAGGATGAATTCTGGTTTGTTTTTGTTTTCATAGGTTTTGAGATATTCATCTTTTAAAACTCCCTCTGCTGCCCAAGTTTATGGGCACAAAGGGATTTTTGTTAGCGGTGCTCGCAGAACTGAAAGGTTCTGGTTGCAGCAATGTAGACAGTCCACAGACCTCAGTGTGTGCCCAGTTTTCATGGTGTCTACTGCTTTGTTTGCTCCAGTACAAATGGTTCCCTTTGAGGTTTGTGGGATTCTCTGTAACTGACTCTGTCTCCGGAAACTTTCACAAATTCCATTCTCCTCTTTTGTACTGGGGCCAAAAAAGAGTTGGGCCTAAGCCAAAAAACCATAATGTATGCATTGATAGATACCCTGATGTGAAAACATGTGGGGAGGTGCCAGAAATGTGCGTTGGTTCACAACAAAGAGCCTTGAGAAAGTCCCAGGTTTTCTGCAGAGGGTTTGATGATCCGGTTATTTTCATTAAAGACAACAATAACAGAGAAGATTTTGTTGATCATAGATAATTCTTTTTTCATTTGAAATCCACCTGTCTAACCGGGGCAATTAAGCCAAGCATTAAAAAGCTTGCGTTTTTCTTTTCCTTGCAGTATAAGTGTCAGAGCGCCAGGAAAAATTCCGGTGGAAATGACGACTGTGAGGTCGGTGTGGCAAAATTGAACGATCTTATCATCTCGAAACATGTTTCACTGCTATAACAATGCCCTATTCTAATTGTAATGAATGTTTTGTCTTCAGGAGGGCTTGCGGAGCGCTGACTTCAGCACCACTCTGACAGTGTTTGGACTAAAGCCAAGATCAGGTAATAAACATGCAGGTGATGTATAACCTCAACTGTGCTAACTTTTTGGCTCAGTGGTTTTCCGTTTTCTGCTGTAATACCATGGAAGCTGGGTTTAAAAATAGCCACCTGTGCATGTGCAGGAGGATACAAAATTAGAGATTCAGCTAATTGGTACATAGGAAATATGTGGAGTATATATAGAGTCTGATTTGGTGCAGTTGGCTTGAAGCTTGTGTAAACACTGAGACGTTCATTGTAACTCAAGCCTCGTATCGGTTGTGATGTAAGCACACTTCTTTTCACATGAAGCCAAAATATTTTTTTTTTAAGGTGGAGTCTTTTCTCTGGAAGTGGGGAATGTTTCTGAGGAACTGTTGATCTGTTCTGTATTAGTGCCTTAGCAGCCAATTCAAGGCACAACAGGATGGATGAGTCTGATGAGCTTTATTTATGCGAGCTAATAAATCTTGTAAATTTTACAGCCAGTGATTTTATCTTTGCCGGTAAAAACACCAAACTTGCAAAAACAAGTAGTCCTTCACTCAAAAGTAAAACTATGTAAGTACACAAGTCAAAAGTGTATAGATTATTATTACTCATGCATTCATCTCTAAGCAGCATTTTACTGTTGTAGTTACATGAGGTGGAGTTAACTTTTCATTATCTTATACCAACATGGCTGCAGCTAATGACATTTTTCATGATGGAGTAATTTGCTGGTTATTTCCTCATTGAACTGCTTGATTGTTTGGCTTTTAAATCAGAAAATATTGAGAATTGCTGTCACAATTACAAAAAAAAAAAGTGTCAGCTAATCGACTAATCATTTCAGCTCGGCTTTTATGCACTGTTGGCTAGTTTAGTCGATAACAAGGCATCATATTTTACAAGCCCCTCGTATGTTCTATATGCAAAATCTTAACTGTAAAGTAACTGGTGACTATAGCTGTTTAATTAATGTAGCAGAGTTAAAAAGTACAATATTAACCACTGAAATGTAGTGGAGTTCAAGTGTACAGTCCTATGAAATGGAATTTTATTTTTAATACTTGAGAAAACATTTTCTTCTTTGTTGCTTCTCTTTACATCTGTAAGGAAGATAAATAAATAAGAAAGGAGTCAGGACTCCTGCATCTGACTGATAATCTTGAATGCATCATGTCTCACACCTACTTACTCCTCACTGATTAGATCACAATGACAAACACGCATTGCATTCACTGGACTCAAGTTCTCTTTGACCCAGTTACCTACGGCACCTGCACTTTGCTGATACCCGCCCACCCTTGTGTAAAAGAATCAAAACTTTTCAAGAGAGCAACATTTTTATGTAGAGTCGTGGGAAAAATATTCACCCGTACTATTACTATTACTATCACGCATTACGAGAAAGATAAAAGGTGACGCCAGAAGTGTGGAATGCACAATTTTCCTGAAAGTAAAGATGCAAAGAAAGATAATATTAAAACCTAATCAGATTCGTCACTTGGATATCATCAGACACTGGGCTTTGATTTTTGGCCCTGGTAGAGAACATTTTATCCGTCAGACTTTCCTGGATAGCAGAAGTGAAATGTACAAATCTGTTGTCACGCTAACCTGACATAGACCTCGAGCGGCCTGTGGTTGACCTGCTAGGAAAGTCAGTACCTGCTGGTTGTAGGATTTTCTTCTCAGGATCTCACTGTGTGTTACCTGGTACTCAGAACAATGCACTTCATGTGTTATTCCAGCCTTCACCAGAGGAAGCCGTCAGGAGTACACGTCCACAGATCCCAGTTTCACCATGAGGAGGAAGATGGAGCACTTGAGGGAGGAAATGGAACAGATAGGACTCTTACGGCAGGTCAGAAGCCTCACAGCTTGTTTATGCCTTTGCGTTTTGCACGAAGCCTTAAGTCATTCCCAGGCCAAAGCCTGCCAGATCCTGCCTTTGTTCCAGTGTTTATACCTTAAAGTGAATTACTGACATCTAAATCAATTGCCCAGAGCATTGTGTGTGCCCTCACTGGGCTTTCCCATTTAACACTACGGAAATGTCACAACCCCACTTGGTTTCTAAGAAGTTGAGTCATACAGTACAGTGTATCAAGCCTGTAAATGACTCATCTCATTGTGTTAGACCTATGCAGCAGAGCACGTTCCACTGTTACATTACTACAGACACGGTACGTTCTCTAACTTTGAGATATATTTTGTGTGTGCTTTGGCCAGCTTTGCATTTCACATTACAAATATTGTAGCACTTGTGACCTGGAAACACTGTGAACTGAACAAGCTGCAGGGGTGACGTAGGTTCAGGTCTCGCTCTTTCTCTAGCTACTCTCTTACCAGATACGCTCTCTGAGACTGAAATTTGGCATGATAGATTTAACATGAATCTATGCTCTGTTGTACTGATGTAATTTGGTCAGTATCCTTACAAATACTGAGTTCAGTACCCAGCCTTAATGAGGATTTCAGAATCACTCTGGTGTGAACCTTTTCCTATCTCTTATCTCAGTTATTTATTGATGCATTTGGACCATAACATCTCTCTTTGTCATATTTAACTGCTGCGTACAGAGCCCAAGAAGACCACTATGCAGTTGTTTCCGTTGGCACAGATAGAGATTAGGATGCTCAATTGATTGTCGTTGATGGTACCATCTTTTCCTGCAAGAAAAGGACAAAGAAATCAACAGATTGACCACATTATTATTAACAGCGTATAGCCCAAACGGCCTGCCTTATACCCTGATTTAATGCCTATACCCAAAGAAAAACTGAGGTTTTGTTATGCAGCTGAGTATCAGTACAGTAATAGAGAAGAATCAAACTCTCAGCAGCAAGTTAGCGGCTGTCAGGCACACCTAAACTATGTGAAAAGAGCACGATGTCCTTGGCTTAAAACCAAAAGGTAAAGATGATAGGAGAAGAAAAGCAGTTTGAGGTCATGGTATGAGGTCATTTTCCGGGAGAGATCAAGGAATGCTTTCAGACACTTTGTTAATTGGGCAGAAAAAGCTGCAACCCATGGAGACGTGTCACACCTGAGATCACTGAGTTAACAATCGGAGGCATGTATGGATGGACTCAAGCCACCTGAACAGCCAGATAATGTCGCATCAATGGCCGATGTGCGTTACTTCATGCCTGCATGCCATTTCACAGTTAAGATGATCTGATACCCCTGAAGGAAGCAGACATTATGTACAGGTTGGTCAGACGTTCCAGACCAGTTGCAAGGAATAAGATTAAAAAGGGGATTATAGAGGCTTATCAGACAGTGTAAAAGGACACAAAGCGGGAGTCTTGAGTCTTGTTTTGAAGTCAAGAACCAACAATGGCAGCAAAATGGATGCAAGGCATGCACAGAAAATGCTTTCCACGCTGAGAAGAACAGACATTCCCTGTAGTGGCACCGACTTCCTTCACAATATAAGGGGCAGTCAACAACTGTTTCAATTGACCAACAATGAACTTTCAATCTCAATAAAATCATTGTCACAGCGGGTGAGAAGCGGCAGTGCTTTCCAGTTCCAGTCATGCACAAACTGAATTTTCACATTTAGATAACACAATTGGGCAACGCTGAGGGCACAAAGACCCATTGTTCATCAGCTTTGTGGAGGTGACAAAGCCTTTGATAGTGTGTCCACAAACACCACGTCAAAAACCATTAGCTCATAACATCACCGCCAAAATCATTAGAAGAAGATACAATCATTACAAGAGCAAAACAGGTCTTTTTTGACAGGAAATGTGCACGGATCTAAATGCAGCACATACTGTGATAAATTACACTCTGTGGTTTATGATCCTACTTCTACTTGATTCAATTCAGTTATGCGTCTGGTTAGTGTGAAATACATGCAAATCGCATGGCTTAAATATAGAATATTTCTTCATCATGCATCAGGAACAGTCAGGAAATTGAATAGGACATCTGATGTGCAAAATGTGGGAAGGGGGAAGGGAACTGTAAACAACTAGCTGCTGCGCTTGATATGTCATCCCTGCAGCACAGGAAACCGTGTGAAAAGATCTGTTAAAAGCAGATGTGAAAGGTGGGGCATGGTTGATCAGATGCACATGGAGGACCAGAGACTATAGCCAGATTGAAGAGAGAGAGTGAAACAGTGAGTGAAGATGATTTTTGCCAGGCTTCAGTAACATGGAAAACACTTTATTGGCATCAGTAAATGTATGAGGGAACTATATTGGAGCTCTCCATTCAGCACCACAACAACACGAGGCTGAAGAGCAGCGATGCAACAGGACATTAATATTTACATGACTTCACCTTCTGCTTCCCTCATTGGCCTCCAGCTTGAATATCTATCCTGACTCGTATGGTTTCCAGCAGCTCCAGTCTGATGCCATATGTTGAGTATGAATGTTCGCTCATGACCCTGGAAACAGTAGTCGGACAAAAAACCAAAATAAAATTTGTGATTGTCATCACATGCTCGAAGATCTCAAAGAGCAAAGTAAAGGCTGTGCTAACCCCGGCTTGTGGTAGGTCTTAAAAGCCACAGCTGATCTGTGATCTCATTCAAATTTACTTAAAGAATACCAGGTCACAAATACCAAAACTGTGGGTCAAAACTAACAAATCTTCAGGTGTAAACTCAATTAAACACCATAGGACTCGCACTAAACACCATCTGAAATGGAAAATCTTAATAATATTTCCTGCCATGTCAACATTATCAGGAGCAGTGTATCATTACATCATCAGCTTTTCCCACAGCGTTTACAGTGCTGACAATATTTAGTAAACTACAGCGCAGCGCAGGCAGAGGTACTCTTCTTCAGCTCGCTAGCTAATCACACATATGTGCACTTTCTGCTTATACCTACTCTCACTGAAATGGAACTCACTGGGAATATTTTTAAGAAAAATAAATAAAATTCCTTTTTCAACCAAAATGTGCATTTTTATTTGAGAGGGCAGTGATTCAGTGGTGATTAGGTCTTTGTTCATGTGCTTGCAGAACATTGAGTCCAGACTGAAGGTGCTGCTCCCAGACGATGTTGGAGCTGCTCTGATGGACGGGGTGGTTCTTTGCCATTTAGCCAATCACATTTGTCCTCGGTCTGTCGCCAGCATCCACGTACCGTCCCCTGCAGTGGTAAGCACACACTGAAACTCCATGTAGGGTCTTTTTATTTGAAATCCTAAATATCATAGAGTTTAAGATTCTTGAAAAATACCTGTAATAAATTAGCTTTTTTTCTCACTCTGTGTAGTTGATAGTTGGGTAGTTACATGTAAACCTAACCTTACAGCTTTGTGGAACGTTTTTGTTTGTTCTGCTTTGGATTTCTAACGTGATTGATATTCTGGCCTCCAGCCAAAGCTTAGCATGGCTAAATGCCGCAGGAATGTGGAGAACTTCTTGGATGCCTGTAAGAAGATGGGCGTCCCACAGGTAATAATATTAAGGAGCCATTATTCTTCTTTGTGTGTTACTCACTACCAGTATTACCTTTACTTCTTGGGGTTTTTTTTTTTGCTCAGATCTATGATCTAACAATGATATCAACAGCTCTGGAACAAACAGTTCAAGTCAATTACAGTCATACAGACAAGACTGTGATAAATCTTTGCAAGTTCAGTCATGCACACTCACTGGTCTGGTTTGCACATTTTCTTAGCTGAGCCCCACTGATGGAAACATTTTTAACCCATAGCCAATAGAAATAAAAAGAACATTTATTATTATTTCCTTTGGCAAGATCTGCCAGATGAATGAGTATTAAAATTCTTACTGCAAGACAGTTATTGAAATTTCATACTGCAGTAAATACATCCATCACACATACTGAAGCTAATAATGGAAAAAACTAAGCAGGAAATGTAGAGCTCAACCCAAATTACAAAAACAAGCAGTTTCTCTCGAGTGGTTTGGACCCACACAGGTACTTTGTATGGAATTTGAATTTTATAAGCAAGTGAATATGTAATTTATCAACTACTGAACCATTAATTTAAATACCACTAAATCTATAACAATGAAAAATTGTAATTAATTACAAGACTTTTGTTTGCTTCAGTAGTTTTGATGTAGTTTGCTCAGGTGTTGAATTAGCTGTCATGAAGATTTCTGCCTTCATCCAGTCATGCTGCACAATTCTGAGATAATATCTGAAGTATCTGCATGGCAGTTATGAGAAATTAGAAATGATTGTCTGTTTTGATTGAAAAATCAGTGTTAAAGAGACTAAAGCAGTGTGCTGTTACTGGAGCGCAGGGAGTCTCGTAAATGTGCTTTAGTCGACCGTGAAGGTCCTTGAGAAAGACTTCCAAGAAAACCTATCACTAGTTTTAATTTTGTTTTTTTTTAATTAAACATAATGTGTTGTGACAATCTGTGATGGTAACAGACCACAGAAATGTCAGATGATTATCTCAAAACCTCAGCACCTCACGAGAGTCATTAAAAAACCCACAACAGGGTGTGTTTGTTTGCTTTAGTGATTTGGGTGAACCAACATCTGAAATAATGACGGCCAGGACGTCTCTTTCGCTGAGTGTCACTGACAAAGACGTCTTTCCGTTACCTCAGGACAAGCTGTGTCTGCCCCATCACATCCTAGAGGAGCGCGGTCTGGTGAAGGTGGGTGTGACTGTGCAGGCTCTGCTCGATCTGCCTCCATTGAAGCCCACACAGCTGTCAGCTGTTTGACACAAGCCCGAATCCTGCATCCTACCTGCAGTCATCCAGCCAACCCCTCTCCCCAGCCCAAACCTACACCCCATCGCCAGGGACCAGAGAGCCCCTTGGGGTGAGGACCCTGTGGGCGGTGGGTCTTTGGGAGTCTGCTTCTGCCTGACTGAAACAGGAGACAGGAGGAAGGCATACCTCTGTCTCTTTATATGATGTCAGCCACCACCCACTTCCTGTCCATCACATATTCTCTTGTATCCTGTTCCTAGCTGCTGGGGTCATCTTGTATGTGTGTGGACTAGCAATGTGACTGTGTGTTTCCTGTGTGAGCTGCACAGTTTGGACTTGCCAAGGAGAGACAGACAAGACAATGGATCTATAAGAAGACCTTTACCCTCTTGACATGAGCCTGCAAGTGCCAGTGCTGACAACATTTCCATGCTGGTGGTGGAGACATTGACAGTGAGGAGATGACTGACATGTAACTCACTCTTTCACTAAAGAGACCGGAGCTGCACGCTGGCCCCGCAGCCACAAACCACTGACTGACCTCGAGGGGTTCCTGCACTCTTGGGTTTCTCTCTTTTTTTGTGGAATTTATTTTTCCCATGAAAATTAATTTTTGAATTTATTGTATAGAGTTCTGTTTTTTACATGGTTTGCATCAGGTCCCTACTGTAGCCTCTTTTCAGCAGCCAGACCTGATACAGACTTGATCTGCAAAGTATTGCATTTGGGCAATCACATCTGCACTGCTTGTTGAGGGAGAAGGCGAGGCTTGCTTCTGAAGAGCATGAAAAGCAGAATTCATGCTACAGGAAACGTTCTGCCTTCTGTTTTCCCTCAAACTTGTTTCGGCCAATTTAAATTACTGTACAAATCATTTGCAACTCCAGACCGAAGTTCTTTCTCAACATAAACCCGCATGCACCAGGGGCAGGTGACATTCGACCACTGTGAGAACATGTGCTCGGCTGTGGCCAAAAGCGCAACGGTCTTGTTTTGTAGCGTTTTTTTCATCGTGCGTGCAAGGTTTCTGTTTTTGAAAAATATTCTGTATCCTAACTTTTCTAAAGCTTTTATACTTCCTTCCCAGTCATTGCCAACTATCACTTGCTGTTTCTGTGGAGTTCAACATGGGGGTTTGCCGTGTTAGACTCAAAGTAGAATTTTATTGGTTCGCATAACCTCAGATGAAACGTGTTTATACTGTGTGTATTTGGGAGCGGAGGGTTGTGAGTGAGCGGCCTCTGGATCTGAAAGGGGTTCAGTGCTGCTTGGAGGCAGTCACTCATGCAGACCTCCCACACATGGCACAGTCTTATCTGACTGCCAGGCCACCCTGCTGTACTGTATATGCTTTCTGATACAATTCATTATTTCAGGGAAATTAAATTATTTATGTATTTATTCATTTGTTATCTATTTATATGTTGTTGCTTTGTGCGTCCTAACCCTGAGTAGCTGAACATTTAGATCTCACTTGTTCTTTTCGTATGTTCCTGTCGACTTAATGACTGAATGAAGCAGGAAGTGTTATTCAAGATGCATTCGTGACAGCTGTGTTTGGCTTTGGTTGTTCACACCAGTCGTCAGCAGACACAAAAACCATTTTGGCAGCATAGAAGATACCTGCATAACAGAGGCTTGATTCCACGGCAAACATTATGCAAGAGTCGTTAGTGCTCACAAAGGCTGACTTTAAACTGAATATTCAACCAATTGTCATCTTTATATAAAGTTGCACCTTGATTGTTTAAAACTGTTATGCATTGATTCTGTGTTATTTGTCTATTAGTTACAAATTATTATTTTTGCAGGGAATATCAGTCTTCTTGTCAGGTGGTTGGCATGTTAACCTTGACTTTTTTTTTGGACAGGACAGAGTTTCGTCATGCTGCTGCGGTGCACCATTCATTTTTTTCCAACATGTGAAAAAACATTATTGTTGAAATTAAGGTGAAGCACATTCTGGGTTAATTATAGAAGTCAAAATACTGACACACTCTCAGTTTTCCTTGGAGAACTTGAAAATGCTTCTTTGAGAGAGAAGCTCAGGATTTCATGACCCCTATTAACCT
Organism: Chaetodon trifascialis; assembly: GCF_039877785.1. Classification (NCBI taxonomy): domain Eukaryota; kingdom Metazoa; phylum Chordata; class Actinopteri; order Chaetodontiformes; family Chaetodontidae; genus Chaetodon; species Chaetodon trifascialis. Next base: position 14,777,028 of record NC_092071.1, on the reverse strand, counting down.
CTATCAGTCACCCATTGTCCCATGTTTACAACAGCAAACATGGGAAAGAGCAGAGTTTTGATGTCCAGTGAAGACACAGCAAATCATGACAACAGTACTTAAAGTCCACAGTGTAGTAACATCTAAAAACATGACACATTGTGCCTTAAAGGAGGGTTATTCTTTGTTTTTTCTTCATCAATTCACTTTATTTTTTAGTTGATTTTGTGTCACATAATCAGCTTCTCTTCTGGTGAGCTGGCTGCCATAATGGAGGAGAATTAAGCTAGAGCTCGGTGATCCGTGTTAAGCAAGTCTGTGCTCTACAGTACATAGACAGTCCAAAATCTGAGAGACTTGCCTCTCGAGGTTCAGTTTACTGACTCTGGCATGACTAGGATGAATCAGCTCTTTGCTGTCTCATGGGGACATGTGTCAGCTATTCACAAACATTATACTGTTCCAGAGAAACTCTGCTTTGTCTGAATGGGCTGTATTGATTGATTCTGTGCTATCGTTTTCCAAAGAAGAAATGTTACAGCGATACAAGACAGTACAAGGTCTGGATGTCTATAAATGCCGTCAGTGTGCTATTCCTGCTGCTGCAGGCAGGTCATCTTTTGTGCTCCTGGCTGTTATTTATCAAACAAGCAACTTTGCTTGCACATTAAGTGTGCAGTTGGCTGCATTATAGAACAGCATATTGGCTCCATTTATTACCATGTAACATGTCTGTTTATCATGAAAGCTGGTGTAAAATTGGAAAAATGAACTCACAATTGTAGCACACAGCTCAATGTTAGCATCATACGCAGCTCGCTGGCTAGATCTGAGCAACATGAGTCACACAGCAAAGGCATAATCACTGAAGGCAGCATTATATCTTCTCACAGTCTTTGTCTGTCTATGATTACAGGTTCAGAGACAATGAAGAAATTGAACTGATGTGTAGCCTACCTCAGGTTTGCTGTGTCTGCCTCCTGATGCCTGAAAGTGATGTTTTATTCCCTTAGCTAACAATGTCTGTCCGTAACTGTCTGGATGTATGCACTGCTGTCTCATATGTTACTGCACATAATCATCTTGAGTTTTCCAAATGACTCACAGTTATTTCATGTTAATTCTTTGGAGTGGAAATGTTGGGATCGAGTTTGAATTTTAATGCATTTTCATCATACCTGCACTGATGAAGCTTGACTCAAAAGGGACAGAAAGTCACACCACAGAGGGGATATTTTATGGCTTATTCATCACATGTGGTTACTGTTGCAGTTTATAATTGGCATTAAAGTAGATTTTCACACATATGTGAATTACTAGGTCAGGTAGAAGCAGCACACACAGCTTGAAATTCTCTCTCTGAACCGTGCGTGTCAAGTATTACCATCTGTTAAAGCCAGAACGACTGTGAACCTACACCTGCTGCTATTATCTTCGTAAAACTTAAACATAGGGTCGTTTCATGAACCAGTTTTTCCGCAAGGTGTGGCAACTGAAATAATTCAAACCATCACACACCCTGAAATGTCTCATTTTGTTGATAGTGGATACGCTGAACATGACTCATCCCTTATGCGGATTTTTCCCGGTTACGTCCATGTTAACACGCACTGCTTGCCTGGACATGCAACATCGCTCTACATGTATTCATATGAATATCGCGCAGCTTTTAATCTTTGATCCTGGGTTCAGTCTTTGTAATTGCCTTTAGTATTGACAAACATGCTGGTTCAAGCACGCTGGAGGCAAACAAGTGATCAATTTCAAATTAATCTGTAATGTTCACACCTGTGTGCAACTCTGATGCAGTGCAATTTAAGTTTTTGGCGTCCACGTCCTTTGATGTCTATGTCGGCTAGCACCTCAGGAGGATCGGTGTGTACTTTCCTTCAGCTCTCTGTCAGTTTACACTTGAGAAGGTGAGATGACACAGTTTTGTGAGCTAGGGAGGTCAGAACTGTGACTGTTGTGTGCCATGTCATGATGGTCTCCTTTCATTGCAGCTTTCACTGTTTTAGCAAAAGCATGACCATGCTCACTGTCAACACTGTACACAAGGTTTCTACCAATGGATCTCTCTCAAAGCTAATTGGCTTCAGCAGTCTGAGCGAGACAAGTCAGCTAGGTAACTTCTAGATGTACACTCATTTACACTTCTTTGTTGAACAGCGGAATTGTAACACAAAGAGGGAGTTAGGCACCAAAAAGACTGTAACTTTGGCTTTGGAAGATACCAGCTTGGTTTGTCTAACTCAGACTGCTGAGGCCTCGTATTAGCTTTGGCTGAACTTTGGCAAGTATTTTTACACTGAATGAGGTCTGAGGATTGTGCCCCCCCCCCCCACATCTCTTAACACTGGAGTCCTATCAAAAATGGATTTCCTCAGGGCCGCTATGGACTGCAGTGAATGATAACTCTCTCAGTGTCCATTTGGGCGTATGGGTAAGACAGAGTGGAAAAAAAGGTGAACTCATCCTTTAAAAGTTTGCTCTTAGGAGAAGGAAATCGTGTGTGTGACACTCCTATTGATCAAAAGGTCGTCATTTGTTTTCAATTTATGTCTGTGAACATAGCGTTTTACCTCAACAACAGGTCTTTCCAGCTCTTCATGTGGTTCTTCTGTTTTACAGATCCGACTAATAAATAGGGTTCATGCAAGGTGTTTTATGGGGCCTGGGAGCAAGTTTGCGTGTTCTCTGAAGTGACACTCCCTTTACCACAACAAAATGTAATAAAGATATGTATTCGGGAGCAGTTGGTTATTTTTCACAGATTCTTTAGAGGTGCTGATCAGTATCACATACTGTGTGCTTGACTGCAACCGTCTTCTGCATTGTGTACTAATTACGCCTGTAATTGGTTCTCGTGTGACGACGGTTATGAGAATTTTGCTTGATATGATCTAACTCTTTTCATCTCATCCAAAGAAACCAGTGAAACAGTGAGTCATGTCTAAATACTACACTGCCAAGAAAATTCAAACTTATGTACAGAAGTTTTTTGTATTTCAAAACAAGTCAAATGCATGCAAGAAAACCGAATGGCTGAAACTGAACCTCTGTACATATCATCTGTATAAATTCCAGGGATTTCTTAAAAAACAAACAAATGTGGTCAATATTAAATAAAGTCAAATTCTTTGCAGCTCAGTCCGTCTTGTCTTCCATGCTGTGACCACTCGAGCATCTTTCTTTGTCTGCTGATGCACACAGTGGTTTAAAGTGTGAATGCAACAACTCATTATGTGTACTGTTACTTGTGGTTATCTTGGACTTGTTCTTGGACATTTTCTTGGAAAGTTAGAGCTCTGTTATGCAGTGGATGGTCCGCCTGTTGATGGCACTCTGATTTAGAGATTTGGCCTGGATGTCTGATTGAATTACTTGTTGGGTGGCCACTGTAGTTTTGATTTACATTTTGTGTTTCGCTGTAATTCACGCTTTCTATTGAGCATTTTTTGCCACACAGCTGAGCTGAAAGCTGCCATTTTAACACCAAAAACAACTGGAGGAAGTATTCGCTGCAGCTGAGAAGTTGACTCACAAGCAGTTCAAAATCTTACCGTCCTGCAGGTATTTTTATGGGGAAGTTGGCATGGATTCCTGATAAATACAAGCTCTCTGTGTTACACCTTGTCTATTCTTGTATTAAATTTGTCTATTTGTCCCCTTTTCTTGTCGGTTTCTTCCTCCTTCATACAGTAAATCTCTGTTCTTTTGCTCTTGTCTAATCTGACAACGACTCAAAGTGGTTTTAAAACACAATTACAAGTATTAATCATTCACATGCACTCGCACACCGATAGCACATCATCGGGAGCAATTTCAGTATCTTGCCCAAGGACACTTCGACATGTAAACTGCCAAGGCAGTCTACATCAGACCACTGACCTTCTGATAAGTGAGCGAGTGCTCTACTCCTGAGCCACAGCCGTTTCCAGTCTCAAGCCGCTCAAATCTGTCTGCCTTACCCTTCCAGTCCATCCTTTTTCATTCTCAACCCCTTTGAACCACATCATCCTGGATTCTTTTGGGTTTCTAGACTCTGGGCTTCCCCTCCTGATCCAATCCCTGTCTATCAATGCTTCTCTCCAGCTACTGAGTTGCTGTCCTAGGCAGTCCCACCTGTGTGTGCAGCTCAAGCTGTTTCTTCTGACTCCTTTCCAGGTGGATTCATCAGTCTCTCCTACCTCCTGGCAACCATCCTGTGCCTGTCTGCATGAATGGTTCTGCCTCTTGGATGTCAATCCTGTACTGCCCTTTTACCAACCTGCTACCTGTATGTGTGTCTTTTCCTGCCTCTGTCCACTTGGATTTGTTTGCCTGTCTCATATCTGAGATGACTGTGTTTGCATTGTTGCCAATAACCTGAACTGTGACACTTTGAGTTAATTTTATGCTTGATGGCACTCTCATGCTCTGTATCCCCAAAGACAACATTTAATCTCACACCTGGGATTCAGGCTGAGGGAAAAAAAAAGCCCCACTGTGATTATTGTAGCATATTCACCACGTGATTTTCAACATCAAGCACCGTCCCAAAAGTTTATTTTAACGACTGAGCCTCGACACTTAAAACAGCAACCACGTGGTTGCACCCTTGATTAACTCTGGACTTTTTGTTTGATGTAATGTTTTATACAAACAATATACTACAAGGTCTCCAAACCACAAGTTTATTTAAAGAGATCACATTTTGATTAAGATGCAGGTGTTGAGTTTTTGTCTTTATCTTCACAGTAGAGCAACTTGTGGTTTGCTGTCAGTGTGCAGACAAATGGTTTTTGTTATTGGGCCATTTTTTCATTAGGGTTGCTTTATGATGCCAAAATGTTTCAAACCCAAATTGTTTCTCAGGTTTGTGTCAAGTAAGTATCATCATATTAGCAGTATCAATCAATCAATCAATCAATCAATCAATCAATCAACCAATCAATCAAAATCATACAGTTAAGAGTTTAATTTCTATTTAAAACAAATATTTCATTTGATCATGCATGAAAAACCACTCTGGCATTTGGTGATATAGATGCTTTATGTTTCTGTTTAGAGTCTGCAAACATAATTTGCTATTTCAAATAGCTTTGAAAATCAATGAAAGATAATATTATGATTCATAAGTGATGAACTGAGGTTGATGAAGGATATATTTAGATTTAAAGCAAAATTTAATTTTAGTCTCCCGTATTTGCTTCACCACTGTCTTGAATTAAACTGAACGATAAAAATGAGAGACAAAGTGATTTACTTTCAAAATAGTTGGTCATAAACTGCGATAACATCACTTTTCACACTGAGCAGATCTGTCAGACTGACGAACCACTACAATGATCACTTGTTTCAAAATCACATCTCCATAAATGCCACCATTTCTTCTCAACTTGTACAATTGGGAAATACCACAACACATCATCATATTCATCAGGTTTTTGCCTTCAAGCTGTTGTCAGTTATTGACTAATGCTTCATCAATCATCACTGGGGATGTGAAAAAGCTGCGAAAAAAAACAAAACAAAAAAAGATATGAATGCTGTAAATGAAGTCAGGTAAAGTTGGCTGTTTACTCCTGTTCCCAGCCTGACTGATTGGTGCATTTACTGCTGGTGTTTACCACTTTGTCACCTATTTGGAGGTAAATTCCTAGTGGGAAACTACACTTAAATGTGTATAGATTGGATGTAAATGGATAGCACAAAGAAAAAGAGACTGAACCCTTTGGAATATATTCATCCAATTACAGTCTGACAGGTGGTTTACTAATGGAGGCAACTGAGAGCTTTTGCAAGTCTTCCTAGAACTGACCGTGCAGCTGTGGTGACTGCAAGGGTGGAATGAAGAATGCTGCCAGAGACAAAAAAAAAAGAGGAAAACAAAAATCCTTGAGTCCCAGCCAAAGGTCTAAAGGAGTCATCGGAGTAGCTTCCACAAAAGAAAGCATTGCTGTCCAAAAAAAGCCATTGATGCATGCCAGAAGTTTGCAGAGCATCTGTACGTTCTGCAACACCACCAAGAGAATTTTTTTGTGAACAGATCAGACTAAGATAGAGTTGTGTTGGAAGAACACAACAGTACTACATCTGGTGTATGAAAGACACTGCAAACTGCCATGATAACTTCATCCAACCGCTAAAATATGGTGGAGAGAGCCTTATGATTTGCAACCTCAGATCCTGGACTACTTGCATTCATCAGGGAGAGGATACTTTTGCAAGTTTGCCAAGAACTCTTACAAGAAAATGTCAGGGTGTCAGCCAGCTAGCAGAAGCTCACTACAGGCTGGGTCATGCAACAGGACAATGACCCGAAACGTTGAAGAAAATCTCCCTCAGGCTGGCTCCACAATAGAAAATCAGCAGAGATGCTGTGAACTGACCTCAGGTAGTACATTTACAGCAGATGTGGAATTAAAGTAGTTTTGTGAGGAAGAATGGGCCAAATTTCCCTCTGACCGGTGCAGGTCTGATCCACAGCTCCTGGAAGCATTTGATCAAGGTCAGTGCTGCCAGAGGAGGTTCAACTAGATCTACCTTTCTATCTATAGGTAGATGTGAGTGTTCAATGGGTTTGTTCTGTAAATACATGAAAAATTAGCTTTAAAATAGTTTGAGCCTATTATGCTTGTCTTGATCTGTGAATTTTATGAAGATCAGATAACGTTTTCGAGCCAAATGAATCAGGAAACAGGGAATTCCTTTGTCTTGGCACTGTATGTAGTTACTTTCCAGCCCTGAAGCTAGTCGTTTCATCAAGGGAGGCTTTGCTTTGTGCATTGTGTTACACTTAGAAATGGGATGCACCATACAGCTTGTACTCCTTAGCATGACCCACTTCCTCCTAAACTTTGGCCCATCCAGTGATTCCAAATGCGCCCAGACACCTAACCAATGGAGAGTGTGTGGGGAGACAATGAGGGATCATGTGTTTGTATTTGTGACTGGTTGTCAGGATGTGTCAGTAAATGGTTGACATCTGATTCTGGAGTTGACTGATACAGAAGAGTCAACTCTTGGCAGGCGCCCAGGTGTTGAGTTAGATCAAATGAGGTATTTTCAAGGACCGAGCCAACCAGAAAAGCTTTGTTTCACTGACCTCTTGTGGCTCGAAGTGTGAAATCTTGCATCATTGAACTCTGGGTTATACATGTGCATTGTTTCATAAGGGGCATTTGTTCTGGCATTTTTAGGCTTCTAATTGTTGAGTTTTGAAAAGACAGCGTTATTTTAATGATTTTTGATAATCTTTAGATTTGTATGTGCCACCGACCCCAGAAGCATTAGTGTGGCCAGCTGTGAGGAGAATTTCGGTGGAATTGTTTTCCATTCACGAATCGGGATGATGGGACAGGAACCAACATGAAAAGGGTAAAAAGTTTTTTCTTCCTCCCCGATCTAATCACCTCCTTTTCTTTAAAGCACCATAATAAAATTCACAGCGACTGAGACACTGTGTGTGTGTGCGCGCGCGCGTGTGTGGAGGGGGGACAAGCACAACACCGCTGAAGTGTGATGCGGTGAGGCTCCCACATGAGCAGCATAAATCGGTCAGTCCACCCACGCTGTGTCAGTCTCATAAACTCTGCCTGAACCTGCTGCAGGGAAAACGCTCTCTGACGTTCACGTAAGTACATTCGTTTCTCAGTCTGACAGCTTTATTTGGCCGAGCAATGTCAATCAGTGTTACGGTCTTACTTTGCACAAGTCTTTTTATTTTGTTTAATACAAACAGTTATTATTATCCTGTTATATCACTTAAGTAGATTTTTTTTTTTTCGCTCTTTTTTTCAGTTATACATTAACTGTGTACACGCCGATGGCGAGTAAATACTGGCTGACTCATCAGGCGACACTGATGCTGCTCCTAATAACCTGGAGGAAGAGCATGCATTGCAATGGATTTATAGGTTGGTCCAGATTTGTTGATTTCACTTATTAACGTCTCAGGTATGTGCCACTTTTCGAATATGTTTTTTTTTTTTTTTTTTTTTTACCTCCGAAATCCTTCCTTCCTGTAACGTGGAAACAAGTCCAAATAAGATCACAGTGAAGCAATGGGGCGCACAGTGAATGGATTGCTGTGCAGAGAGAGGGGACTGTTGCCAGCATGGGTGCGAGTTTGCAAGATGTGAGGTGTGAAATGTCAGAAAATCAACGCCTCGTTTTCTTGATAAATGGACTCTATTCTACTGTATGATGCTGGCCACCTGCTGAGATTTAACTTAATAATTATCCTAAAATGCAGTAGATGCACACAGCACTGCCTGTATGAACACCCTTCTCACTTGCAGTGGATCCTCCAGAGGAACTTGCGATATTAGACCCTGGTCATCTTGGACATCTCCAGATCTCATGGAGCCTCCCAGCCAGCCTGATTAATAGGACAGAGTGCCCCAAACTGTATCAGCTGGAGTACTTCAACACATACAGAGACTCTTGGACTGTAAGTGCATACCATTTCATTTCATCTTGACTGGAGGCATTTACCTTGCCTCACCACTTGCCAAGAATGATTTTTACATCATTATTATAAACTTTCCAAAATTAATGAATAAAGCATTGCCATGCCTTCATTGCAACACAGTCTCATAACGACATGATGTTTAAGTTTTTATGAATTAAGGCTAAAAGAACACCAAAAGCACCCTTTTAGTACTTGTTAGCAAGCTGTTACAGCTCTCCTCTCCTGTGTTGGCCAGATGCCTGAGCCATAGATCTGAACAAAACTTTTGTCATTGCATCATGATGTGCTTAATCAACAGTGAATTAAGCAGGATTACAACAGTAACCCAAATATGATAATGCTTCTGAGGGATGCTGGTGTCTGACACAATAATGAATCAGGCTGCAATGACGACGACATGACTAAGACGATGATCATATGCCTGTGATGATGACTGTTGCCTTGGTGATATTCATAATGTCCGCACTACTATGATTGTGCTTGAATGAAATTCTTTTACAGTTGCATACGGTTCAACATGTTTCAGTTGTAGATGCTTAAAGTATAAAACACAGCAGCAATCAAAGATGTGTCTTGACATACTGACAATTGTATTTGTGTTTCTGGATTGGCAGGCTATCAGGACGACTCGAAGGACATACCGCGCTCAGTTTGATCTGATGAAAGATGTTAGAGTGAGAGTGTACACCCTGCTGAGTGGACCCTGCACCAACAGCACCATGATCAAGAGCACAAACTACGCTGAGCTGGTCCAGAAGCCTGCTGGCACAGGTCAGTCCTGAAAGTTGAACAAGATGGTAGTAAAAACACAAGATGGGACATTTTGAAAATGTATGAATTGACACTGATTGGTTGTATTCACCTTTCTACCTGTAGGTGTTGTGGGTACAGCGGTACAGGATTTTGTCTGTGTGAACTATAACATGAAGTACATGGAGTGCACCTGGAGAAGAAGCGCAAAGGTGTCAGCCAACTCGCAACATAATCTATATTTCTGGTATGTCATCTGCCCATCATAGACTGTGGAGGTCAGTCAGTCCACCACTTTGGTCCAGAACAAACCAGCATTCCTGGTGCTCGGTGGATAAATCCTAACCACTTTGGTGCTCTCCCAGCTTCTCATCTGGCATCACCATAAGCTTTGGATGGATTGCTGTTAACTTTGATGGACAGCTATTAAACTTGGAACAGATTTACAACTTATGATCTTACAAAACACTTTGGTGTAAAACTTTCCTTGACAAAAACCGGTCTGTTAAAAGGATATGCCATGCAATCAGCAAAGAAAACAATGTTCTGACAAAAGCTTCATGCTGAAATATATCAGCAGCTCTGTGTCGGGGAAACAAACATTCATTCTTTTTTACTTGAGGCAGAGCATCCAACTGAACTTTTTGAACAAACTCATCAGACATATCGCAGTGCAGACTTGTTCAATATAAAATTGTTTTCTACAGAAGATCACCTTGGAGCAAATATTGATGGATAAGATCAATAAATGTAAACAGTGTTGGAAATATAGCTCAGCGATGATCGGTATCAGTTAGCCTCATGCAAAGCCGTCCAGGAGTATATTTACAGTGTGTTTAAACCAACTTCGGTATCATCAGGAGCAAGATTGTGTTGATTATGCTGATGATCCTAAATAACTGTTCAATTTATTCTTCAAGAGTATCGTTTATGTCAAGTTTTAATGCTGCAGAGTACCACAGACCCTTGAAGAATTGAATGTGACATCTTCATTTAAACAGTGTGTTGTCTGGTCTTTCTCTTCTGCAGGCACAAGGAACTGGAGCAGACAGAGGAATGCCCAAAATACATCATCTCGAGCGGAGTCAGGAGCGGATGCAACTTCACAGGGATAGCTCTTCCCGATTTCACTGATATCAACTTCTGCATAAATGGCTCCTCTCCTGAAGGGCCCCTGGAACCAACATTCATCTCCCTGCAAATCCAAAACCATGGTACATGCACATTTGCCTTCTCACAATACAGCCTTATGTAATCTCAGTGAAGATAAGGAGATTATTGTCCTAATGCTTTGACTCAGTGTTTGCTGCTTTCTTCTCAGCCTCCTGTCACAATCACTCATCAGCTCTTCTGTGTTTTAATGTTTATGCAGTGAAGCCTGAAACTGCGGAGAAGCTGCAACTGCAAACCGGTCCAGACACGCAGTTGAAGCTGCACTGGGACAGTCCTGTTGGCAGGGTTCCTGGACACTGCCTTGAATGGGAGGTGGAACATAACCAAGAAGGACCTGATGGAAAAATTGCATCGGTATGGATTATCTGATTTGTATAGGTTTTATCTGTTAACAAACTCCAGATATTCATTGTACCAACTAGAGCCCTTTTCCCAGAAATCCTATAGTGCAATCATGTTGTCAGCGCAAGGTAGAGGACCCAAATCGAGACACAGGACACACAGGAAAGTAGAATGAGCAAAAGGTAACTTTAGTAAACCTACTGCAGGTTGTAACAGAAACAGGCTGGGCAACACAGAATAACTAAAAGCTTCTGGGGAATTCCAGTAAAAACAAGCCAAATCCAACAAAGAATAATCCCAATGAAAGTAGTGCAACAAAACAATGAAGAGAAATTTAGAAGGTAACCAAGGTTCATTGGAAGTAAAGTAAGAATAATGGGTATCAACGTAGCAACACCACAAAACGGCAAGTGACCTGACTCAACTTAAAGAGGGAAAACACAAAGACTGAATACACGCTGGACTAATGAGAAATGAAAGACAAGTGCCACAGAAAACACGTGGGAAAGACAGGAAGTAAAGCCAAGCAAGACACCTGAGGAAAGACCCTTTCACCCTAAAACAGGGAATACCTTAACTAAAACCTAAAACCATGACAGCAGAGGGTCTACAGCTTTCCTCCCCCATTGATTGTTTTGAGCTGGCTTAAACAGATGCAAGAATGATAAAAACATTCCAGAAAACAAGATCAGGCTGCTGTGAGAGTCACATAAGCAGACAAGAAGGAGTCAAATAATAAGCAAGGGCATGTTTTTAAACATGCGCACTGTGTCATTTTTCATTTGCATTTCATTTCTTTTAACAACCAAGAACATTCCCAGAATTTCTGTGTAGAACTTCGTTTCACTAACCCGCCGGGCAGTCGTGTGCCTCAGTCCTCCTCAAATGGTTTATCATGACATCACTGAGCAAAGTGAGTGCGATTACAGTATTAGACATACTGTATTATGAATCAACACCAAACTTATGCTAGGCAGCTTTGATAATAGCAGACTACTGAGGAGACAAAACACTGCTGATTCCCTGTCATCAGAATATATACCTTAACACCACCTTCATTAAAGAAGTGATTATTTAGAAGAAAAAACAGAGAAGTGTTGACATTATAAGCATTTTGTTCTAATATATTTTTCAATGTATTTTTTTTTGCATCTTATCATTTTTAAAGCTGTATAAAGTTCTGAGACGTAAGAGAAGAATTACAATAATATGCTTCATCAGCTACATTAACTATGTTAATGTGAGGACTGAATCAAATGTGAGAAACAAACAAAAATGAGCTAAAAGAGACTCAAAAGCTTCTTGATTAACCCCTTTCACTTCACAAAGAGTCATTTGATTTACTCTCACTATAGAGAGAATATAGATGAATGCTGCTTTAAGCTAGTTTAGACGTTGGGCTATAAGCGTGAATTCTCCATCTTAAACTTTTATTGTATTTAAATCATTCCCCATCTATTTTTTATTATTGTCAGAAGCAGATTTTAACCAAAGAGATGAGCCTAACTCTGCCCGCCATCCACGATGGAGAGAGAAACTGCTTCAGGGTTCGGTCCAAATTGCAGAAGTATTGTGCAGACAAAAGTTTCTGGAGTGACTGGAGTCGTCCGACATGCCGACCAGGTAATGATGCTTCAGTTTACTACAACACTGCTTTAAAAACACCAGCATTTTTCTGCCTGTCTGTAATACTAGCCATTACAAAGAAAACCTGATATATAATACAGGTGAATAAATATTTAAATCTAACTTTGAAATCAGTTCACCAGTGTGACAAATGAGCTCATTATAAAAAAACTTACTTAAAACTTAATTAGAGGTTGTAAATTCTCAATCATTCATCAATACTCTGCCAGTCGCTGTCTCTTTTTGTTGTGTGTAGTGACGTGTCAAAGACCTCGACCTGAGTTTTGTGAAATAATGGGTTTAAAGGCTTTGTATTTAATCCTTGAAGGGTCTTTTCAAAGTGTGTGTCCAGTGGTTAAAGGAATTACAAACTAAGCTGTAAAGCAACTTTTTTGTTTAAAGCAAAGCCAACAAGTCCTTGTGAGTCACGTTAACCTTACGGATTCCCAGCTGGAAGACTCTGATGTCATCGTCAAACAGTAAGTTTAATCTTAATTCGTTAGTATTATTATTGACTTTAAAGTGCATATGCATGGTTATATTTTAAATAGACTATTAGCATTTTCATTTCTGATCTTACATCAACTTCAGTTTGAGTTTGAGACAACATTAAAACATGATCCTTTTATAAAACCACAGAACAGACTAAAATCACAACTAACTTTCTGATTTTTTTTTCTTACAGCCACATATGTTGCCAAGTACTTGTCTACTGGAAGGCAGGATGAAGATTTTTTCTCATTCATGGAATTTAGTAGTTTATGTTGCAATGTTTTCTTCGTTTTTGTAAAACTGGTTTGGAAAATCACGCACTGAAATGATTGAAAAACTAAACAATAAATAAATAAAAAGAAAAACAACAACAAAACAACCCTAAATCTAACTAAGGAGCATCTTCTGTTTAGGCTTTAGAGGGTAGCAGTGACATCCTGAATAAAACGAAGATGTGAAGAGAATTATTCGTGGCTTAAAGTGACTAGAGGAGTTTTTTGAGCTTCAAATAGAAGACATCCAGCGGCCCCAAAGATCCTAGCTACAAATTGTGTCAATTTATTTGGGGTAATTTGATTTGCATTTAAACAACATCAAGCACCTCAAGGCGGTCCATAGTAAGCATAATGGACCCTCACGAGAAAGATGTCACTTTACATCAGCAGTGAAGGAATGAAGTAGTCTTTAAAGGTTTGGGTTACAAATGTGAATAAATATGGCCTGAACTACAGGCACAGTTACTGAAGGTATTTAAGGGAGTACGCTGACTGAGGCACTTTGAAGGTACAGGTCACATCTCTGTCGCACTACTTGTGACTAATACCATCTGTCTGTTCACGTGGAGTTGGACACTAAAAGGACTGTAGTGCACAGCCCTTTAATTCTCATTGATCTATGAGAAGAACAGGGAAACAGTCATTTTTTCTCTGTTGCCTACATGTTTTGTTAAAAGGACATTTTGGCCACATGAGGCACATGACTGTACTTCTTAACAGCACATGCCACATTCACCCATTCACACAAACATTCACACACTAAGCAATTTAGGAGCAATTCGGGGTTCAGTTTCTTGCCCAAGGACACTTTGACATGCAGACTTAAGGAGGTCGAACCATGACCTGGACCACCTCCTGAGCCACAGTCGCCCCAAAAGCTGCCAGATATATTCTGCTGTGTACACTGTACTTTATGGGTACTTGAATGCCTCAGTGTCTATACAAATTGCACAGAGCATGGAAGGAAGGCTTGAGGTTACACCTGCCGAGTTCACCCAATTCACCGAGTGTTGAAACTGGACTCAGACATCCCCGTCTCCACTCTTGTTTGTGGTATGATTATTTTCCATATCTCTTTATTTTGACATTATGTGACTTCATTCTGTCCTTTCTACCAATACTGAGGAAATGGGGCTAAAGTATGTGTAGTTTCAGATTGATAAATGAAACTGTCATTATACTTTGAAGGCTCACAATGTTTTCACAGAATAAAGGTTTTGACCAAACTCTGCTGGTGTGAGTCTTCTTCATTGCACTCCAAATGGTTGATAATGGTGTTCCACAAGGGTCAATATTAGGCCTCCTGTCATTTACTCTATAGATCAATAATATTTGTTTTCCAACTAAACATATCAATGTGCATTTTGATGCCGAGGACACTTTGTCATATTCCATCAGCTCTACTACAAACCAGAGTTTTCCTCAAGTTACAGTCTGCTTTTGACAAACTCCAGACCCCCTTTATTAAGTAAAACTTGTTCTAAACTCTAAAAGGATGAAACGTTTGCATTTTACATGAGCAGAGAGCTTTGACATCCCTACTCAGTGGAAATTTCATGATAATATAGAGCATTCTAAGTACATTGGAATTTGATTGAACAGCAAATCCTCCAAAATTTACATCAAACACCTCACTCAAAATAAAAATAAATAAAAAAATAAATCCTGTTTTACCAGAGCACGGCTTGTTTCTCCTTTCAGGACAGAAAACAAAACAAAACAACAATAGATATTCTCTACATTTGTGCTGCTTGACTGCATTGTCTTGTTGTGATGTTGCTCATATGTAATTTGCTCTAAGGATCTTGGTCTCAAAAAGACAGATTAAATAAGTAATGCAAAGCTGTAATGTAACCTGTTACATTAGGTCAGGGAGGTTTTATATCTGTTTCATTCTGCAGTGCATTGTGCACATTTTTAAACAGAGACACACTTTTGATTGGTTTGGCTTTACTTCAGCCAATTTGACTTGCAATGTTTACCAAGAAGATAAAACCCTGATGTGGAGCTTTTTAAATGTTTGAGTGTGCACATCTGCACTCAGTGAACCATTTGTTACAAGGCAGCAGAGCAGGTGAATTCCACCGCAGACACAGATGAGGAGCCAAGAACAAAGTTACAGATATTTATTGCAGAGCATGAGAGAAAGATGAGCGGCAGGCTAGTTTGAGCTGGTAGCTGCGAGCCAGGGACTAAGGCTGGGCAGGGGCAGTTAGGGGCCGAGGGAGCAGGTCAAGAGTGAGATCTGAGGTATGTGAGCTGGGCAGAGATCTGGAGTCAGAACAGGCAGGGTGAGAGCAGAGTTTGGCAGAACAGAAATGGCAGGGTTTAGTATGAAGAGGCTTGATTACAGTGATGCGATGCAGCTGGAGGCTCTGCTGTGATCTCTGGCACACCTGCAGGCAATCACAAACACACACACGCACACACTCAGAAAGTGGCATCAGGTTATTGAGGCACTGAAGATGGCAGATGATGTCCAAAGAGTAGATGTGAAACAATCTGTGACGTATAGACCCATGTATGCGTAGTCATTTTTGGACACTGACTGAGGACAGTGACCAGTTCATTCAGAAAGTCAGCACTTTACCCTCATAAGCATTCTAATGCAAAATGCTGGAATACAGCATTAACACAACAACATGTTCAAATGTAGATTTTAGTTGTCTTTGCAAAGTCCATTGATGCTTTTTTTGACAGAGAGATATTTAAATAAAACTGTCCATAAACCTGATCTCATGTGTGTCTGTTTGCTTTTGCTGTAGAAAAGACAGAAGTGGCCCCTGACCCAGAATGGGACATGATACCAGTCTACATATATATCGCCGTTGGCATCATTGCCATACTGGTGCTATCGCTGTGTTTGGGGGCAGTGCTCAAAGTGTGAGTAAATACACTTGTACAAAAGAGTATGCATACACACACACACACTGAGACACACAACGAAATAAGAAGGTGAGCTCATTCCAAACTGTGCTTTCATTGTAGGGGGAGATCAAGACAAGTGAAGAAGCCAGACTCTCTGCTCCCCACCCTGTTTGCCAGAAATCCATTTCTTATGGTGGTGGAGACCTAAAAAGACAAGAAAACCTGCAGCTACATCGCTGTTGCACTCCACCTCTCTCATTTTTCAGGGTTTCTGATCGAAAATCACACAATGAAGCTCTCAAAGATGCCGCACCGTCATCACCTGAGGTCATAACCACTGCTGACACATTACTGAAGATTTCACATTATGGGCTGAAAGTTACAGTGTGTTATTTGCAACAATATAATGTAATTTCAATATATTGTGCTACGCTTGCCTTTTTAGTTTACTTTTTTATACAAATGCTTGAATTTATGTGATGTCATGTTAACTGAAAATGTTCTGTTCTGGAGGAAAAAAAACATTCTTCATTATTTTTTGGGGGGGGTGGTTGTTTACTTTTTGCATCACTTGCCAGCTGATATAGTCAGCAGAGATTACTTTGCAGATGTTGTGTTCAGTTTTGTGGGAATTTGTTTTGGTGTTTTATGGTTTGCCAGATCTCTTGCCAACTGATTGAGCCCTGTTCGTTTGGAGAAAAGACTCTTTTCATTGAATTGCTCACTTTTTGCCTCAACTCTTGCCAGTTAGCTCACTCAATGAAGCTTTTATGATGATGTTGAAACCCAGCATACGGGGCTAATTCATGTGAAATGGATTTTATTGCACACTTCAAGCCAGTGAAGTCTTTCATCATCCACAGAATTTACAACACAACTGAGTGGGATTTTTTTTCTTCAAACGTGTTAATACAGAAGAAATGATTGTGTTAGACATCTTTAATGCCACAGCTCCTTGCCAGTTCTGCCTCGAAGTGTTTGAATTATAATTCATCATGACTGCAATACGATTCTGTCACTTATAAAACGTATTTTGTTCAAAATATGCCAAAATGCCTCAATTACGTCAAATATTACTCCGAATGTACCCCACCCTCCCTTTGACTTTTGTACTTTTTATTACATTAAATGGTTGTTGGTCAGATTGTTACATTTTTACGAGCTCATAAAAAGTGTCTTTATAATCAAAATCTAACGTTACAAGACACCCAGCTACCTGACCATTTCATGAGCAGCATAAACAGGAGCTGAAATGCATAAAATTAATATTAATATGATGTCCAGCTCTTATTGTGTGTCTTTGTGTGACTGTATTTCTGGGGTCTAAGAGGCAACACAACATTTAACGCATTTGCACTGTGCAATTCTCCATAAGAGTTTAGAGGTTTTGAATCATGGCCTCATGTTATTTACTGTCTGCCTTTTGTGGAAAGCATGAATGTATTTTACACAGTATACTGCTTAATGGGATGTTTGGTGTTTGGTGTACTACTCAGTATCTCACGGGTAACATTTGACATACTGAATATTCATGTGATGTATTACCAACTACAGTGCCTATGGCCTTTTTCAAATAAAACATACTGTTGAACTGTTACTGCTGCAATCATTAAAGAAAGTAGAATAATAGATATCATGCTGCTTTGCCACCCGATAAAAGTACATACATCCACTTAACAAACAATACAAACAATTCCATACCATTGCACAAAAACAGCTGTATCGACATGATTGGATACTTCATACAAGTACTCAAAACAAGTGAATTAAATTGATACAGGCAAAGATAAATAAATAAATATACACCTCCAGAAGGTTAAAACAACAACAACAACAACAACAACAACCACTAGTTAGTGTTTATTGTTAAAAAATCTGACTGCTGAAGGAACAAAGGAGCGTCTAAGTCTTTTGGTAGAAACATGAGGCATTACTAAATGAGCTTTTGAGCTCAAATGTATTGTGGAGTGGGTGGTTTTCGTAGAGAGGGGCTGTTTTCAACTTGGTCCTTGCTCTCTTCTCCAAGCTTGTCTGGGTTAAAACCAATCACCAAGCCAGTCCTCTTGATCATCTTATTAATCCTGTTCTTGTCATCAATAGATATGCTGCCTCCCCAGCACAGAACAGCATAAGATAGGACACTAGCCAGGACGCCCTGGTAGAAGATGCCCAGCTGCCTTGGGCTGATGTCGAAGGATCTAAGTTTCCTCAGAAAGAAAAGCCTAGACTGAGCCTTCCTCAATAAGACCCCAGTGTTTTCCTTCCAGTTAAGCTTATTGTCCAAATGGACACCAAGATATTTGTAGGACTCCACAATTTCTATTTTTTGATTATTAATTGTCACTGGGACAGCCTCCTCTCCATTCTTCCTAAAATCGATGATAAGCTCTTTTGTTTTACCAACATTCAGCTGTAAAAAATTTGTATTGCACCATTTGGCAAATGAGCGTGCCTCTTTTTTGTAGGCCAGGTCATTGCCATGCTTAAGCAGACCCACTAAGGCAGCGTCATCTGAAAACTTCTGTATTAGACAGTCCAATACATGGACTACAGTTCTCAGAAGTAGAAGAGAAAACGTTTTTGTGTGCCTCAGAAAAGCCAAGATTATCAAATCTGACAAAGAATGCATTAGCATCATTTGCTGTTATGCCTGAACCACAACAACTCTGATTGCTGGTCCCATAGCCGGTGATGGACTTCATACCATTCCAGAGCCCTCTTGTGTTGCTTCCTGACATGAGCCCTTCAACTTTATTCTTATATTCACATTTCCCCTGTCTGATTACTGCTTTCAATGTTCTTTGTGCATCTCTGATTCTGTCTTTGGCACCACAGTTAAAAGCTGCTTTTTTCATGTTAATAGCAGCTTTCACTTTGCTTGTCACCCAGGATTTGTTATTAGGGAATATTCAGATTTTCTTACAGGGAATGACCAAATCGAAACAGTAGTTAATGTAAATGAATGCAATGACTGAATGGCAGTGTTTACCTCAGCTAACAGTGTGCTATTCAGGGCAAAGGGCATTGAGCTTGCTGAACTCTTCACCGAGCTGAAATTTGACTAAACAATCTAATAAAGGCTAATCACAGTGATCTTACCTGTCATGAACATATAAGTTGGAACGGTCCTTTAGATTGCCTCATTATGGAACCAGCTAAATTTAATCAAGGGTCATTTTCTTCTTCAAATGAAAATGGTCCTGTAAAAATAAAGTATTGGAGATTTACCCAGCCATGTCTGTAACTGAAGTGGCTGGAAAAACCTCAGAATCTATTTGTTTTATCTGCTGCACATGTGTCATAATACATTTCTTTCACCAGAAGTGATGATATCACTGATGCGTGCTGCACATGACGTTTTCTGTACTTATCAGATTGCTTTGATCTATTTTTCCTTTCATTTTCGGGAAATCAGAATATCTTTCCAGTCTTTCCCATAAATCAACCTTTCATGACAGTGACAGTCATGGAGGAACAGTCTGAAATATGCTGTGTTGATCTGCATGTGCGTCTGTCACAGTTGCATTTGTATACAATCTTAAAAAAGGGTCTTGTGCACAGCAGGATGTTAGGTGTACAGTAGGTGGTGAAGTTAATGTTCAATCATGATTCCTGTAATTTGTGCTATTTCCACAAAGTTGATTGCACTTATTCTAAGTAACTTTGAATGAAAGTAATTGCAAAATAAATGTAAATGTAATGTGAAAAGAATCTCTACAGTAATCAGTAGTTGTCATATGAATGGCTGCATACAGTCGTGTCATTCAAACAGTGAAGAGCCTTTTGGTTTCCTTGTGTAACAGCAGGTTGGATGTGAACATTCTGCTGAACATCTAGGATCAGAATCAAAAATTATGATGTTCAAATATTCTTCATAAGCAAATAATAGCATTTTTCAACTGTGACATCTTACTTGCAAACAAACAGAAACAGCTGCATACTTCCATCCATCCATCCATTATTACCAGTTTCTTTTTGGCCTGACACACATGAATATTTCCCAGTTTCCCTTTCTTATTGATATCTATATGGTACATAGCACAATTCCAATATGCACGGTCATAAATGCTGCTTTTGAGTGTGCATATGCAGTCAGGAACAAGTGACAGTTTATTTTTATTACAGTGCTTGTTGCCCTCTAGTGTCCAGATCAACTATAGTACCCACCATGTTCTTAAGTGTAATTCAGTGGATTCTCTTGTGAACTAAAAATTAAAAGGACTGTGTAAAACATCTGTGATTAAGTGGTTATGACACCACTAGATATGTTGTTATGTACAGAATCTCTTATTATCTTTTTGTGTGTATTTGCTTAAGGAAGACCAGAGCGGAGTTAAATAAAGCCTGAGGAAGCTGTGATTCAGTGTGCAGGTACTCTGTTGCTAACCCTAAGACTGCACTTCTCTTTAGGCACTTCACGCTACTCAATATGAGGTGAAAGCCGACATTAAACATGGAGTTTCTACTGCGTGATATGTTCTGTCACGTTGGGAAAGTAACCGTCTGGCTCCAGGCTTTTTTCAGCGTTTGATCCAACATTCATTGACATCCACAAGGTCAGTGCAGCAGCTGACGGCTTCCCACACCAGATCATCTTGTTCATACCTGACTGTCCATGTGTGTGTCTGCGGGTAGCTGTGTACCTCTTCTGTACTTCATTTGGCTCTTTACTAACAAGAGAGTGTTCTTATATGCTTAATCATTAGAGAATAAATGAGATGAACTGGTGGAAATGGTAGTACGCACACACACTCATACTGATATTTCTCATTTCTATGTCATGGGTGAAAGGGAACAAATAATTTAGATGAAACCTCTTACTGCTGTGTATCCGATGAAGCAGAGCAGCTGAGACACCATTGCTGCATGACAAAACAGATGATAATGGATAGTATGCAGCCCACTGAATGATTCTGAGGAGGCACACAAAAGTTATTCACCTGATTTGACTGATGTATTTGGGTTTAATAGGAGACTGCAAGGGAAGCACAAGTGTGACAGTGGTGGAGAAGTCGGTAACTTTCGCCAGGTTAATATGTAATTTTGGTGGAGCTACGCGTGATAGAGGATTGGTTGGCGGGTAATGTATATCCCTGCTGTTACTCTTCAGTCTGTTTAACTGCAGAGGACGTCCACTGCTGAGGATCAGAGGAGCAGCTAAACATCTTGAGGTTTGAGGTTGACGTTTGGATTTTCTGTGCATAATCTTAACCATTTAAAATAACTGGTTCCTTCCTCAGGCATGAAGACGTCAGAGGCCGTCTTTGTATGTCCCCCAGGTTCAGTAACTGGAATCTGTCCCTGCAGAGTGAAAGAGTGCAGGGCCTGGCTGGTTACTGCACCCAGGGGCCAAACTACTCTCCAAAGGCCACATTATCATCACTGCAAATACAACTCACTGCTTGAGATTTACAATCAAATGTGACTAAACGAGTCCAAACAGCTGGAGTAAGGGGTTTTTCCTGCTTTGGTTTTGTTTCCTCTGCTGACAAGCAGTGAAAGCTGTTGTCATGTCCGAAATATAAAGAGATGAGAGCATGTAGGAGCAGCTGCAGAGGTACAGAATATCTTCAGCTACAAAATGATTCTGTGTTAAATCAGTTTAAAATGTCCATTTAATGACAACTGCAACCATCAGTCCAGTCCTAGTGAATTCCAGTGCTTTTCTTGTGTCTCTCTGCATCAGGCATACTTGAATGGACATGTAAAGTGTGTATTCCTGCCCATCTTGATGAATAAAGAAAAATGAAACCCATTTTTCTTTTTTCTGCTCTTTTATTTACATAGAGCATAGAGATTGAATCAAGACAAATGCACCAAATGTGAAATGCAGCGGAACTGCGTTTGAGCGTCACACTTCATTTGAGCTCCATCTTTGGCTCTCATTGTTTTTGGTGACTCTCACCACCTGACCTTCAAACACCAGATATTATCAAGTCTGTCTACTAGTTGTGGCAAGATTTGAGTGCATATTCCTCCTCTATTCAGTGACATTTAATGCAAGAAGAGCGGTAACTGTGTGGGGGCGGAGTGCTGAGAATGAAGACCTGCTGGCATTTTAGCCTTTGACCTTTACAACACACCAAAAATGAGTGAGTGCATTATTTGAAAATCCTTCTGCCAAATAAAAGAAAACTTGCTCTTGGAGACACATTTGCATATTACGTGGATCAACTGGTGAACTGTGGGTGTTTTAAAATATTCTTCTCAAGGAGAATTAAAAGGTTTTTGAAATGTCACAGTTAATGTGAATTTCCTCACTGTCAAAAGCGCTGAATGTTTAACTCAAGCTAACATGATTTCTATGTATGCGGTCGAGTAAAGTAACACCTGCGTCGTGTTATAGAAAGCGTATGACGTGCAGCCTCTCACGGAGTCACATTTCAAAGATTCCCCAGAAGTCACTGCTATTATGAGACAGCCACTGTCCTGGCACCTCACACACTCAACCCATCACATCCAGCTGCTCACAGGAGCCCAGTATCTGCTTCACGTGGCACAGTATTTCGGATCTTTTCCCGCCTTGGAGCTGTTGGTTCGGGTGTAAATATTGTCCGCAGCTTGGCAGCTCTCCACACTGCTGCAGCTGCACAAATTGTTTATTTGCAGACGTCCTGTTCGCTGGGATTCTTTAACCAGCTGTTGCAGTTTAAGCTCTGTGGGGGTAAAGAAAGTGTGTGCTGGGAGACTTCACACCAGGCTGCTCGGGTATGGCCGTGCCTTCTGTTCTACACAAAAAAGCCAGGGAAATACAGATCTTTTTAAAACATGCCTCCTGTTAACACACATGGAAAAAAACGTGAATAAACCACCTTATGCTCTGCAAACTAAAAGGTTTTTTGGTCACAATAAACGCTTTGAATATCAGCCTGTGAGACGTTTATTCATGACAAGCAAATAATAAGGCAGTGTCGTAAAACTGTCCCAGATAATTGAACATAACATCTCGCAAGTTGTAAAGATTAACTGCAAAACATGCCTGGTGCTTAGCAGTAAAATGTTTTATGTCGCTCATTACGCCTCAGCAGATCTTTTCACACATCGACTGGCTGCAAGCTGGCAACCTGGTGATGTCTCTTTAAATAGCATGGGGTGGCTTCCTCTGAGGAATGTGTGCTCTGGATAATGAAACGTGTTTTGCATTTTTGTCTCACTGCTGTTAGGTCCAAAAAGGGGAGGGGGCACCTGATGCTTCCCCTCTTAAAATTCTGCAAGAGGTCAGTTTGCGAACCGCTGGTGTATCACAACAGTGAAAACAACACGCCCGGTGCTCCCAAAACTACTACTGTTTATTCTGGGTTTTCCTTCATGTAGAAATACTTTGTACACATTTACAGTTTTCATTTAAGAGAAACTAGTTCCAAACAAACCATGAACACTCAAGAGCTCTAGCATATATCGAAGCGATCTAAATTACACTTCTACTATCAGAAGGCTTAGCGTTACTAGATATGTTTCAGCTAGAACACACGGAGGGAGAAGTTCAGCTTTTTCAGTATTTATAAAGTGAAAATGATGCCATAAATACATTAACAACAAGCCTGTCCTTGTGAAATGTTACAAAAAGAATAAAAAATGGAAATGCAGAGATAAGTCAATCCCTTCAAATGTTCAGTCACTGCACATTCAGGTCTGTGCTGAGAATCTACTGTCCTGTTTCTCTAACAATAGAGATCCTGGTCAACGTGCAGTGGAAACGTCCAGCATTGGTGGCTCGTGCTTGTCCAGAAAGCTCTCTGTGCTTCAGCTTTGCCGCCTCACCCCCGATCCCGGCAGGGCTGAGAGACCCACCGGCTGCGTGGGAGGAGGGGCGGAGGGGTGGTCCTATTCATACAGCCCAGCCTGAATTAGGCCTTCACAACCTGCCTAAAAATAACAGAGAGCAAGACAGCAAGAGAAGGAGAGAGATCGGCTCTGTGCTCACATACACAGAGCGAGTGTGAAAAGCAGCACACCACCTGTACGGGGATTTGTCTGTATGTGTGTGTGTGTGTGTGTGTGTGTGTGTGTGAGTGAGTGCGCGCGTGTGTATTTCCAGTGGTCTGGGGCTGACAAAGGACTCAGTACATTGC
This sequence comes from Chaetodon trifascialis, assembly GCF_039877785.1. NCBI lineage: Eukaryota > Metazoa > Chordata > Actinopteri > Chaetodontiformes > Chaetodontidae > Chaetodon > Chaetodon trifascialis. The sequence continues at coordinate 14,752,993 of NC_092071.1, read as the reverse complement.
ATCCTCGTACACGTCCGTCCGCAGGCAGAACAGGATCCCCCCGCCCAACATGAAGATGGTGGCTCCCCAGCCGAGCCCGTAGCCCCAGTTGAACTCGTGATAGGTCTGAAGAACCGTTCCGTCGATGAACTTGATCGGGTAGAGGACCAGAGCGCAGGCCTGCAGAACCACTGGAACCAGAAAGAGAGTCAATAACATTTTACTGACAGCTCTTTTTGTCTTTGTTACAGCATCATAAAGGCAGAGCTCTGCACGTTTATCACAACGTCTACTGCTGAAATAAACATTTAATTCAAATTAAGCAGATTTTTGTTTTTGTGACTGTAAATTTAAGAAATTTGTGGTTTGGACTGATGGTTGAACAAAATAAGCATTGTAAAGAAGTCATCTTGGGCATTTGTGATGGGCGTTACTTCTTTCTGATGTTTTACAGACCAATTACTCCAAAAAATAGTCTGCAAATGAATCAATAATGAAAATAATCATTAGTTTCAGCCCAACTTACCATCAGTACCACAGAACAATACTTGCAACAACATAAATGTTATTACTCACGCTTAAATACTACTTTGACAGTATTTGTGTGACTGACACTGCTTCTACAAACACCAAAACTACAGCTTTTACGACTCCCACCACCACTTTTACTACTACTACTAATACTAGTAAGTCCACTACTACAATAACCTGTGCCACCACATTATAATACTGTTGCCAAGTACAATAAGTTTGACAACTAAAAAAGTGCAGGCTCTACTTTTGAATGATGTTTTTTTTTTGCACTTTTTGCACTTAGTTTTCCTCCTTTATCTGGTCTGCTACTGCAAATACTTCTGCTTTGTCTTCCTCTTCAGAATATATAACTATCTACCACATGACTCTTTTTATTTCACATCTCAATGAGGAGTACTTTCCAGCAATTGCAAGCATTTTGTCCATGAAAAAAAAGCAGCATTTAAGTAAAAACCTTGTGACATAATTGGCCTTGCTTGTGTAAAAAGACAGTTCTGACAGCCAACGCGCTGCTGCACAGGCTGAAATGTAACGGACAGTCACTGAAGGTAACCGGAGAATGGTTGTATAAAGTGATTATAAATCCACTATCAGTGTTTCTGCCACTTCAGATGCTCTCATCAAAATGAGCATCTGTTAAGATTTTCCACGACAGGAATAACAATGAAGATTCAGAGTGTTTTTAGGAGCCTGCAGAGGCTCAGCACCAAAGATTTTTCACTTTACTGCACCTCTAAATAAACGCAAACACTGATCAGAGCTATATAACTATATAACAAACAGTATATAAAGACTTTGTGAACTGATTGATTATTACTCTGGATTCATGTGACTCTCAGAAAAATACTTTTGTGTTTTAAATAATAGCAAAAACATATTTAGCCGTGCTGCATTTTATTGAGTGCATAAAAAATCTTTATAGCACTTTCCAAGCAAAGACTAAAACATGCTTTCCAGGGTAACGGGGTATGTTTTAGCATTAAATGGATTTCTATGTGTCGCCCACTCTCCATAACAAGTCAAAAACACTTCTTAAAAAAAATAAGCTCTGTAGACAAACCTCTGTGTGGGTTTCAAGCTTTTTTCCTCTAACAGTGACTGACTCAAACAGCACATTTCAGCACCCCTAAGAGAAGCAGTTCTTTTATTTTGTGGAACAAACTTCTAACAATCGTCATTATTCTCTTGACCTTGAGATCACTGACGGAAAATCACTTTAAAGCCTCCATCAGTGTGAATCATTTTTCCCTTTAAACCTCTCATGGCCACGAGCTCCCGGTGGTAAATGTGTTGGCGTCACTGTGAGTGTACGTGCATGTGTGCCATCAAAGGCCTGCTGTGGCACCAGCTCCTCCAGTTCCTTTCCTACACGCTCGGTGACTCTTGAGGAAGCGACTTTATGAAACTACGACTCCGCCTTTCCTTCCTACAGGACGGAGCAGCGGGCGTGTGGGGAGAACGACGGCAGCCCAGGAATGCGGCGGTGTTGATGGAGCCCAGACTGAGCCTTGCAGCCCGCTGAGGTCATATTTCCGGACAGAAAATAAATACCAAGCAGCCACGGTCCTGCCAAGGGGCATTTAACAGTCCAAACCCTCTGCTGCTGCTCTGCTGAGGACCGTGTGCCTGTTAGGAAAGCTTGTTCTCGCAAGGCTTTTAAAGCAATTACACACAGGAAAGGATAACACAGCATTCCCACGCCTTTCAGTAAATGGCTAACAGTCAAGGGCTCAGGCACGAAGTTGACTGCACACACTGGTTCTTTGTGACTGATGTTTTCAGGACAGACTAAGACAAAAATCTTATACATTTCCCCTTCAAAGTTCAGCATTTTCTGCAACATTATATCTCTGCTTGATGCAGCCTTTCACTCTAATATACGAAACGGACCACACCAACACATCTGCCGGAGGATACTAGATGTATTGTACATTATTTTACGCAGATTTTTACAGTAAATGATTACACTTCATACTGTCATTTGGTATCAATGGAAATCTTCGGTTGTAAATATTCGCTTTCTTGCCGAGAGTTGGAGGAGAAGATCTAAACCACTCTCATGTCTGTCTGTTACAGCCAGCAGCCGGTTAGCTTAGCACAAAGCCTGGAAACGAGGGGAAACAGCCAACCTGGCTCCGTCCAAAGGTAACAAAATCTGCCAACAGCACCTCTAAAGCTTTCATAGACATGTTACATCTCATTTGTTAAATCCGACCAAAAAACAAAGTGTAAAGATGTCAAGTAGTGGTTTTAAAGTGAGATATGTGCCAGACTATTTCCTGGCTGGGAGCAGTGACACTGGTTTTTATTTAGCCAGGCCAGCTTTCCTTGTTTCCAGTCTTCATGCTAAGCTAAGCTAGCCTGCTGCTGGCTGTGACTTTGTATTTAACGGACAGATACCGTGTGAGAGTGAGGTCAATCTTCTCATTTAAACACTCACTCACCAAGAAAGCAACTAAGTGCATGGATTTCCCAAAATGTCCGACTATTCCTTTGAGTCTGCAGGCGTGGTGTGAAACTTCAGGAGGAGGAGGAGGAGCAGGAACATTATTTGTAATGCATAACAGGATTTCTGTTTCTTATATAATCCAATTTTATTTGGAAACTGACTAAACTGGACAGTGGGCATGCAGTGGGTAACAGGTTAGTGTTTCATCACGGTCTTTGGACAAAAATAAGCACAGGATATTTTACGGAACAATGCGACTGGACTGCTAAGCCTTTGATTTTAAATGAATGTTTTATAGATAGATCCTCCCTCAGCAGCGTCAACATTTGGTTTCACCCAGAGGACCTTCTCACAAAGCATGCAGAAGAAGTGCAGTCCAAGTATGAGGCAGTGCTCGATGAGGAGTCTGTGGTGGCTTTTTTTCCCCCCTCAGTGACTTCACTTTGTTGGTAAGTCTGCAAATTCTGTGGCTGCTTTTTCTTGGCCAGCGAGCAGGCAGCTCCCCAGACTCCACACCACAGAAAAAATGAGCTCAACCAGAAGCCTCTTTCAGCTGCTTCTTCCCCTCTGCACCCCTCTATTTAATGTGAGCACAGGAACAAAAAACACCGTCTATATGGAAATTGTTGTGGTTGTGGTGAAGGCATATGTGCCGCCTCTCCAAATGTGCCCGAGCACAATGTGTCAAAACATTGGGTAAACATTCATTCAGGGCAGAAAAGTGGAAATGATTTCAAAGGTGCGGGTTGAAAAGTGCTGGAGAGGAGCAGAAAGACGTACCTGCAGTGAAGAGGAACACGGCCACGGTGCGGTAGTGCCGCCTCTGCGTCCCCCGGCAGAGGGAAATCAGGGCCACCAAAAAGGCCACCAGAGTTGCCACGGCACCGGCCACCAGCAGCACCAGGGTGGCAATCTGCCAGTCTGCAGGGCGAAACACACGCAGGTTAGAGTGCAGCATCCAAACAAAGGCTTGGATCCACAGGGCAGCACTGCTGAATTGAACCGCTGTGTTGACAAACACAAAACAGGAGCTAATCCCACAGTGAAGCAGAATGGAGTCAGACCTGCAGCACAGGCCTGGTGGCCGCACACCAACATACATGCTATCACAACTGATCATATCAGATTCATGTTTAGAGGGTTACAGTTGTATTTCAGGCTTGAAGAAACTCTGATAACTTGAAGATATTCAAACACCAGCTGCATCCTTGGAAATATTATCAATATTTTCACATTTTGTGGAGAGTATTTTAAAGGCAAAGTAGATAGAGATAGATGTCGTCCTCTCCTGTCTTCTGAAGCTCATCTGTCTGTCATGGTTTATTAGATTTCTATAGATTTTGACATGAAAATGAAGTAAGCAATCAGTTTGTGGTGCTAATGGCTCATTTCTGTGGTGTTTCTGCACTGCATGCATCGCGCGTTGAGCGTTCCGCTCTGTGACGTCTCCTTCGCGGCGTTTGGTTGATGAAGCTGAGGTTTCTGCTCGCGCCTGCCAGCCTTTTCCACGTCGGTTCAGCCGCGGTGGCTTTTCAACTGCACATTTATTCAGTTTGCATCAAACAAACTCCAGTCGCTCCCGGTGGAAAAGTAAAAACTCACCACTTCCTCTGCGTCAGAGGATTCTTCCTCGGAAAGACCGACACAACACCGGGTGTTAAAACAGCTTTTTAAAGCTTCTCTGAGCTCAGCTTTCCTCTCTGTTCAGCAAAGCCCTGATTCAGAGTCTGAAACCAAAAATGTATTCAGAAAAAAAAAGGTTCATTTTTTTCCCTTCCTGCTTGCATTGTGTCTTCAGTCTTTGATGTCCCACTTGTCAGTGTGAGAAGAAAGGCTCACCTCAAAAGGAGAATTTGCATGTGATGAAGCTCCAAAGCTTACTGTACAATCTTCTCTGGGTGTGTCTCTCTCTGAGCTCTGAGCTCTTGATTCATTTGTCTTCAGGATGGTAAAAAGGAACTTTTCCCCAAAGACACATCTGAACTCCATTTGATTCAGCCTTCAAACATCTTTGGTCCATTATGTGGTTATAATTTTGGTTTTCACAAAAAAAAAAAGAAGTTCTCTTCAAAGACTATTAAACAGCGGACTCACATCAGTGTATTTTTCTACCGCTCACTGAGGTATCAGGGCATTCACAGCGCGCTCTCTCATCTTTTGTCGCCTACGTCACTCCAAAGATAGACTGAAATTCAAGAACCTCGGGATAGGTATGAGAATATGTGCATAATAAATCTGCTTTGCCTTGCGGTGAACTGCCCCTTTAACCTCAACACGCCCCTGCTTTAATGAGCTCTGCAGACACTCAAAGTGAAAAGCCCGCCTCCTATTCACCCCAACACATTCCACAATATCAGAGAGCGGTCAGTCACCCCGCGGCGGTGCATGTTTGTGTCCGTGACGGCGGTCAAACTGCAACAAAAGTCATCTAGAATCCAAAAGTAGTTTACATACCTCTGGCAACCAATCAGGCCAAACTACAAGATGTTCATTAAATTTCTAAGTCATTTTATACAGCTTGCATTTCGCCTTTTAGTCCTTTTTTATCACCAATTTAACAATCAGCTAATGTAAGTGTAATAGAGACGAAGCTCCAGCCAATAACAAGCCAACCTGCTGCACCAAATGCTGGTAAATCTGGTACATTTAATGCGGATTTCCTCCCCCGGCGGAGAAAAGAAGAGGGGGGTGGAGGCATAAATGTTCCTGTCATGTGGTTTCTCTGCTTGACAAAAGGCAACCTGGTGGGTCCAGGCCGAGGGTGGAGGATGAGGAAGATGCTCAATGTGTCTCTTCAAACCCACTCAAAGCCTTCTGGTGGTTAGAGTGGGTTAACTCATCGTGTGCCAGAGGAATTACGTTTTTGTTTCTACAGCATGTGATCGATTTTTCCACTTATTTCTTACCCTCCACATGGAAGCTGACATTGAATTGAACTAGAAATAATCCCACAAGCATCAATGTCAACATTTCACTGATTCACCAACCCTTTCCCGACTGACGTGTCATTCATAATACCACCGACAGCACAAGTGATTAAGAAAGCACCTGGTTTGCATTGAAACTGGGATGCTGGCTCACGAATTAGTCAAACCTTGCTGGCTGAGCTGAGCATCCCAGTGTGTCACCGCGTCACCGCTCTGGTATGAGGAGAGGAAATTTATCAGCAGCACAAGGAGCCCTGAATGCCTCAGCTGCTGGACAGAGACCAAACAGACAACTACAACAAACTCTGCCTGAGAGATGATGGCTGCCAAACAAACACTGCTCTTTGTTGTTTTGTTTTCAAGCATAGGATGTGCAGCCTTTGTGTAGCCCCCCCAAAACGGCTGAAAAAAAAAGCCACTGATGGTATGCTACTTTAAAACCATGTCCACAACTTGGAGTCTCTTCACATGGCATAATTACTAGTGCATTACGCGTTGGATATTTTTGCATAAAAAGTACAACAACCTTGAGATTGCAGCTTTCAAAAGCATGTAGCACATCTTTTTTTTTCAGCCTCATCATCCACTGAGCAATAACAGGTCGAAATCTGCACTATTTACTACGTCTGGCAAAACAACCGCATCATGACTCTAAGGATGGAAAGTTGTGAAATAACCCAAAGGATGTATAAATAAAGAAACAAACAAGCCCAAACGCCGATTCCTACCAGATGTGAGGGTGGAGAAGCAGCTCCACTGAGCCTCCTCCGCCGTGTGCCGCGCCTCGGACTGGGAGCAGGACTCCCACAGGGACAGGGAGAAGTGCTCCGCGGTGACCCAGGCTGGACTCAGCAGAGCCACCACGTCCAAACAGAGCGCCAGGAAGACGCACAGCAGAGCGATGAGCTTGAAGGGCCGGAACACAAACACCTCGTTCACAGACATCTTCTCACGACACGGTACACCGCTGCAGGTCGGTCACAGTCAGATGAGCTCGCCGGAGGTCCGCGCGCGTCTTCACCCACCATAGCCTTCAACGCTTTGTGCGTGTCCAGCTGGGAAAGTTTAAGAGGACGCATCCGGTTGGGTCGGCTTTTCAAAATAATAGCTACCCCCCCCCCCCCTTGTTTTTGTGGCAACTTTATTCCAATTACATTTCCCAACACCAGTGTTTTTCAAAGCTTTTACATTTTTATTCACTATTTTAGAAACCCACCTAATTAGAATTCAATATGATTATAATTGATGGGTATTACTGTTGTTGTCATGAAACTAATCTGTTTCTCTTCACTGATATTACTGAGACTGTATCTCTGGGAATGTTTGAAGATTGTGTGGTTTTATCTGATTGCCAAAAATAGTAAAAACTGGATCTAGAAGAAGGCATACAGTTTACATCAATGGGTATTAAAAACATTTATTTAATTGTACTTTTTCTGTTAAAGTTGGTTTCTGTAACATAAAGAATCGCATCGTATAAAGAAATCAATAAAAGCAATAGCAACAAAAGAATGACCAAAACCAATAAGCCACTAAACATGATACAAATTAATATTTCTCTTAACCCAGTCCCAAATTTTAAGTTGTATTCACTGAGCATGATGTCAGTCACATTCTTGGAGGATTAAAAATGTTGGAGGGGAAAAAAAGACTCCAATATTTATATAATTTCAACATAATCTAATAAAATTGTTACCTGTGAGCAACTGGTTCAGTACAGAACAACAGTACCAAATCCTACATTTCTGTGCTTTTATTTTGAAAGCCAGGTTAGGAAGCCAGACTTGTTTACGCTCTTCAGAGGAGGCAGCGTCTTTTCAGAAGCTCAGCAAGTTACAGCCAGTCAAAGGAAAGTGTCTCTTAGAGGTGTACACTGAACCAAGCTGTCCACACACACACAAAATACAGTCTGCAAGAGGGTCCGATGATTTAAACACAGAGAGGAAATACATCAACAGCAACAACAACAAGGCTGAGGAGGGGTTTAAAGACCCTGCATCGATCATAGAACTGATTATATGAGTAAATGTTGTCTTCCCCTTGAATCAGACTCAGAGGTACCAGAAACATTTCACTTTATGTGAGTGATCTGATGCATGAAACCAAACTATTCTACACACAGATATGTATCAAAACCTGTTAGAAAACTAATTATGCAGAGATTAATTTTCTCTATCTCAGATTACACAGTAATGCAGTCCGGGATTAAAGGGCCAGTAAAGATTGTTTTGACGTGCTATTAATAACTCTCAGACATTTTTTTCTATGTTTACTGACCCTGTGGACTGACAGTAGTTCATACCACATGATGTCAGATAAAAAACCTGAACTATCCCTTTACTGCCATTGTCTGAAAACAGGGTTGGACTGAATGTTGTAATGTGGTAATGGTCCAGCAGATGGCACACATGTGATATTATGGACACTAGAGCCCACAAATCGACATTATTTCTGCACTCACTAACTCTCAACACTAATGCACCAGGGCTTGTGTAATTATTAGTGGTGGGTGACATTTTATGAGCAGCAGCAGTAACAGCAGCAGCATTTATGGACAGATTGGCAACAAAAGACATGAAAAACACAGTGCCTGCTGAAAATCATTGTGACACAATAAGAATAGAAATGTCTGTTAGCTTGTTGGTCCTCTCTCTCTTAATCCTGTTTTGGCTTCTTCACACAGCCAGTGTGTAGGCCGAGCTCGCTGATATTTTTACCTCTTTTGGCAAATAAACCTTTGATCCGTGCTCACACATTATGTTGAGTTAATATCTCTTACCAGCAGACACAGAATTTAACAAGCACCCCATTAAATCCCCCAAATGACATGACAAGTATAAAGTTAGACTAGATTGGACTACAATGTCGTCTAATCTCCATTCAGTCCATGTGTCTTGCGAAATATTTCCATCTTCTGGTGAACAAAATAACTGCAGGTTATGAACTCTAAAGCAGGGCTCCATGGAAGAATTACTTGCTTTTCTGTGTTGAGAAAATTTGTTGAGAAAACTTTTAATGGCAAAACTTCCAACTTCAATCCAGGAGCACATGTCAGCCTTAAAGGAGATTTTTAAAATGTCACCTCTTCTAAGACGTGCTTGTCTGACCTTCCTGACACATTTTTGGTTGAGGGATTTAATGACCAACTGTCATGAATCGGTCTCCTAATAATATCATGGTGATGAGGGGCAACCAATTCACTGCATGTGAATCGATTTTTAAAGACGTCTGCCTCCTTCCTGCTGAGGTATAGAACATTTTATCACATATGCAAATAATTTTTATTTTTATTTTGGTGGCATATTTGATTTTTACCTATGAGTTTCTGTATTACCCTGAATGTGACCTGCAAGTTGATTTAAAAAAAAAAATCAGTTTTACTTGTGAAATACATACAGCAAATAACAAATACACAGCTATTGCTGCTGTAAAATCCCTCAATTTGTGTTTTCCTGACATTTACGTTGTTTTGCAGCAATCAGAGGTGGAGGTAGTTCATATGAAAACGTAATGGATTATTACTTTAGGTGATTCAACACAAGTAAAAATCCTGAGTGCAGCATTTGTTCTCTAAATAAAGAACTGATCTGAGTACTTTGAATTACCCCTCTGCTGCCTTCTTGCCCAGTTTGGTTTAATTCTACCCCTATCATTTGGTGTCTAGATTAGAGGTTTTCAGTGTATCTGACATAATGAGAGTTTCAGACTAATGCCACCCTTCTCAGTCCTAATGCTGCTGCCAAGCTGCCAGCAGGGCATCTGAGTAGGGGGGGGGATCTACTATTAGACGTATCCACGGACAGAGCATTGCTCATTTCCTTTAAATGCCCCTCCTTCCCGACACAACAGGCAGAGCGCTCTGTCATCCTCCTCCAAAAGCCCCTCATTAGAAAATCTGCAGAGCAGACAAAGCTACTTGAGACGGCACAATGGTGACTCCCCACATGGTGATTTGAAAGAGCATAAAGGAAATCCAGGTCATGTTTTACTTTTCTGGATCCTCTCTCCCTAATGTTGACTTATCCACCGAGCCGCCCACCTACAAATCTGCAGCTTAGTTTCATGCGCCATGTTTTAAATATTCAGGTGAAATCATTCAGACTCCCAGATGCCAACACTGGGACTTGCATGGCTGGGGAATACATTTTCTTGACAATAAAGACATCAAAGCGAATAAAGTGTGACAGAAGTGGGAAGAATGAGATGATGCAGGAAACATCAAAAAGTAAGCACATGATCATGACGCACCTCTGTGATTCAGCATACGTTATGATGATAATAATAATGAAGGTTATATTGTGTCTCTGAGAAAGAAAAGGGTTCTTTACAAACTACTCATGGCATGACGTCATCCTCTGTTGCTCATGGTGGTCCTTCTGGAGTGGCTGCAGCTGATTAGGCTCAGAATAAGCCTCTCAAGGTTTTTCCATGCATGAATAAGCTTCCACGGTAACCGATCAGGCCTTGTTTAACAATGCTGTCGTTACTAGAGAGGCCTGCCCTGCTCATCTCCCTCTTTACCGGAACAACAACATCACACCATCATGAGTCACGCTGTGGTCAGACTGTGTGAGCTGACATACCTAATTTAACACAATTTCCAGGAATCAGGAATGTTAACACACATACTCTCATTCATTGCTCATTTATTCTTTCATTGTGTTGTGGAACTGAATTATCAAGACTTTTATTACTTCTGTACCTTAAGTAGACATCACGACTAACTTTTCATTTAAAATAACCAATTGCTGTACTTCTACAAAAACAAAAATGGATCAGCTGGTGTTCGCTGAATGCAAACGTCAGCATGCTAACATGTTCCCAAGATGATGCTAACATGCTGATGTTCAGCACGTGTAACGCTGACAGTGCTGCTAGCATGATGTTTGCTAATTAACACTAACCTAAAGTGTAGTTAAGGCTAATGGGAATTACTCTGACCTGTTGATCATGCCAAATTAAAAGTCCATGGTGGAAAGAAACTAAGCACATTTACTCAGTACTTCATGTGAGTATTTCCATTTCTGCTACTTTACTGCATTTCAGAGGCAAATATTGTACTTTATACTCGTCTACTAACCAGCACTATATTAAGTAGTATTTAGCTCCTCCTTTACCAGTTGCAATGATGCACATATAAATGCATCAATAATCATTATCCATTAATATATTATTCTAAAATGGGCCATTCTGCATAATGAGTACTTTAAAATTTGGTACTTTAAGTACATTTTGTTGCTAATCCTTTTTGCTTTTACTTAAATTTTAATGATGGACTTTGACTTGTAAAATATTATTATATAGTATTTCAACACTGTAGGATTGCTACTTGTCCTCAACTAAAAGAACTGAGAATTGTACTGAGTACAATTCATCCTGAGGAGGACAATCATGTGCTGCAAATTTCATAGCAATCCATTCAATATTTGTAAAGAAACACTCACATTTGTCGTCATCTCCTGGACATCACAGTCATCAAAGCGTATGGAGTTTGCTGAAGGTCACCTTGAGACCTCGACCTGTTCAGATATTGTCAAGACACCTGCATTGTTTCCCCTTCAGTGAATATTTCATCCTGTCCTTCAAGTCAGAGCAGCATACAAGTGCATCTCAGAGCAGCTGGGTTTGAAGTGCCTTGCTCAAGGTCATGTTGACAGTTAGTGTTAAAGGAGGCGACAGCATGTCTCCTTCATTTCCTGCACTCTGATTTAGCAGCTTGTCAGGGGATTTAAACTGATGGATTTCCAGATTCAAGTCAATTCTCAACACTCGTGCTGCTGCGGTGACTCTGCAAAATGCTGAAGTGGGTTATAAGAAGGACGGAGATAGATTAATGTGGACTGCTGAGATGAAGGCTTTCTCGTCGCATCATCATCACTGTCTCATCATTTCATGATTTCAATTTACAACAAATTTGAAGAGGCAGCATTTAGCAATTAGGGTCATAACGATGATTGCATTTGGCCACTTGTATCTTGGGAGTTATCACCAGTTGGCTTAAAAATTAAGTGAGACCATCTGAGTCGTCACTTTGATGTAGTGGACAACACCAGATGGAGTCACATTGTGTGTCGGAGCAAAATTAACAGAGGCTTTTAATGTGGTGCCACAGTGACTACTGTAGCTCTGCTCACCGGGACACAGAAAAGTTTAATATGGGCGTCACTCGTGTTTCATTCACTAAATGATAGGATGACAGATGTATTTATGAGACACTCCAGTGTGTGTGCTCTGTATGCAAAGCTCTGCTTGGCTTCACAGTCACTCTGCAGTCCCACTGTGTTCCTGGATGTCCACCTGTCTCTCAGTGGCTTGGCCACTCTGGGCCTGTCTGCCAGCTTGTGGACATCTGTTTACTTCCTCCTCCATCAGTCCCCATGGCTGCAAACCCCCCTCCCAACCACCCACACTATCGCCACCAGGCCCCTCCCCACGTCGGCCGGCCTTCTCCACCCCTCTCTCATGTTTCCCCCAGACACCAGCTGTGAACCACTTATGCTTATCCTGCAGTCCACCTCTTTCAGCCTTGTCATATCGCCACCCAGCACAGCACTTCTTTTGAGATTGTCGCTGTACTTTGCTGTTTGTGCTGGTTTGCAGACCCACAAACACCTTACTGATATATGCACACTGAAGCTAGGGGAATGCTCCCCTCAGGTTTATAAAAAAGAATTAGATACAGAGAGGTCTGCACATGTTAAATGGAAAATTCAGCTTCAAACACATCCTTTGTATCTGAAATAGCCACCAGATTATTACACATGTGATCCTACTGACTTGTAAATGAATATGTAGTTCATTTCTTGGGTTGACCTACATTTTAGGATGTTTGTCATGTTTTTTCAATTTAAATTTGACAACAGTTTGTTTGGAAACTGAGGTAGTCCATTATTTATCACTGGAAATTCTGACTGACCTGACCTTGACCTAAGCTGCAGGCTATAAATTTGTTGTCAAAATCAGCACATTCAATCTAAAGGGTTGGCATTAATGGTTTGTCAGCGCTAACAGGATGGATAATTTTGATTAAGATGCTTCACCAAAATAGGCTACATCAAGTCTTAACACTTGAGAGGCAGAATTTAAATCACTTCAAATTGTCTGTTATTATGGGGCTCTTTATTTGACAGTAATGGTGTATGAAAGCATGTTGAGGTCATTTTGATTTTGCCATCTTGAATAATTTCAGCACTTTTATTCATTGGCATGCTTCTTTAAAGTGCCAGAAGCAAGATCACATGTATATGTATGCCGTGCATCTGAAAACTCTGTGTTCCCACTGTTAAATGGTAGATTGTCAGAGCAGGACTGGTTTACTTTTATGTATATTGTAAGTCTTTTTTACATTTCCACATTTCCATTTCTCTCCAGGAAAAACATTAGTGAAACATGAGTAGAAAACAAGCAGGAAGTTATAAATGTATTAAATGTGAAACACTCTCTGCTAACACTGCATTCAGGTCACTTCCATTCAAACTGTGTGACCAAAATACATATATACAAATATTAAGAAGCTTCCTTTTCTTTAAATCCAAGTCAGGCAGTCAGAGAATTGCCTCTAACTCGCACAAAGCGTTTTATAAAGATTTCATAGCCAAAAGAGGAATTATGTGACCAGATTTGCAAAGTCACTCAGTACATGTTCAGTTTTGGCACGGGGCACCATGTGACCCAGCACCATACTGAGAGCCAAATATCCAAATCTGCTCCTCTTTGCATGCGCCCCAAACCTAATAAAGCACCTCCTGCATCGACACTTTCTTCCCCGTCCCCTGTGACAGACTGCAGGCAGTGGACAGCAGCCCATGGGGAGCTCTCAGAGGGAGGTGCGGAGCAGCCAGTGATCAGAGTGAATTAGAGTTATGCATGACATGCAAAGGAGAGGCTCCAGAATGTGACAACAGCTGAGTTTTAAAGTGAAGATTTTCCGCCTGAGGGGAGAGGAATAGACGACAAAGAGAGCGCAGCCTGCTGTGAAAAGAGTCAACTCCTTTTGTTGGCTCTTTAAAAACAGAAACTTGTTATCCATTGGTCTTCTTGTTTAAAGCGGTGGGCTACTCAGAGATGTCTTCAGCATCAAAGACGATCAATTGATTAATGAACACTGTTGTCACAGCGTAAATCATCTTTGCACCACGGCCTTTTTAACATCCTCTCACCTCCAGCAGTTGAAATCTCATGTGAAGCTGCATAAATAATGCATAGAAAAGAGAGCTACTTCCTAAATTTCCATTTTTGTCACTTTTAGATTTTTGTGTTGCTACGCTGTACGGTGGCCTACCTTCAGTTTCTCAAAAAAGATTATTTCAAAGTGAACTCTGAATCTGCAAAATCAAATTTTGACTCTGATTTCAGTCGACAAAATAATTTTAATTTGGCACTAAATCCACAAAATCTAATATGATTTATGACTAAAATAATCCAAGAATGGAGAAACAAAGTCACCAGAAAAGGGTAAAAAGCAGGTAACTCTCCAGCCAAGAACATCACCACAGGAAGTGCCTTCCTAAACAATCATTTTAAGCACTAATAGAGCCAAAAGAACAAATTACTATTTTCATAGTATATTAAAAAACTTTTTCCTGCCCAGCTTGTTGGGACACAAAGATTGTTTAAGGGGAAAAAAACACACATTTTCATCCTCTGTCAGCTCTGAGGTCAGCGCTGTTCAAGTATCAGACCAAAGATGAACTCTGTGGAACCTTATACGTTTGTACCGTGACCCACTTTTGAGGCCCAGAAGTCATGAATGTTCAAGGAATTACAAAACAGTGGAGTTCATTTGTTTGGTGATATTGCATTTGTGTTTCTCTTGCCACATTTGAGCCTTTGGGAGTATCGTGTGACAACGCTGAAGCTCTACATCTCACCTTTCCCTGATCTATGACACTTCCTGTGGAATCTCCATCAGCCTGACGGAGCTGTCAGTGAAATCGACACTGCTCTCCAATAACTAGCACAGAGCCTTTTTATTAAAATCAGTTACATAGCCACGGGGTTGAGAAACGTTTGCCTCCCCAAGCTTGTAATGTAATATGCACTGATGACCAATGTGGGCTTTATTGCAATGAGGTACTCTGGTCGGTGCAGTTTGACAGTTTCTCCCTGTGTGATATGTTTAAAATGAAGCTGACAGCCTTACCCACACGTCACTATACAGCAGTATCGTACACAGTTCATGCAAAAATCAAGTTCTCTTGCTCCTTGGGGATCGGCTGTCATTCCCATGACCAGATATCGTATTATTCTCATTAAGCGCAAACATGTGGAGCCACTTCTTAAAAAACTGAATTCAAGCCTGAATACAATAACGTTGCTTTGATGCACTTTTCTTTGAAGCCTCGTGACACATTTTCAGGCGGC
This sequence comes from Chaetodon trifascialis, assembly GCF_039877785.1. Lineage (NCBI taxonomy): Eukaryota > Metazoa > Chordata > Actinopteri > Chaetodontiformes > Chaetodontidae > Chaetodon > Chaetodon trifascialis. The sequence continues at coordinate 14,737,741 of NC_092071.1, read as the reverse complement.
AGTGCAGGTGTTCTGTCAAAAGTATGAAATTATTCTGAATGTGTGTCACGTGTGTGAACAATCTCGATGTTTAATCATTGTTTACTTGCTTTATAGACTTTAAATACTAAAACATATTGTCCGTTGACAATGAAATACTCCTTTAAGGGCACCAGAAAGGGAGGCCAAACTGGCGCTGTGGCAGTCGAGCTTTTATCTTCTCTCAACAAAGAGCTCCACTGGACCGAAAGCATCAAACTGTGGTTTGTCCCAAAGTTTGAACACTCCTGATGATTTTTGACTTGCAGGGACACACACACACACACACACACACACACACACACACACACACACACACACACACACACACACACACACACACTCTTTTATGGGGATAAGAAACTAGAATCTGGAGCTGAAATGAGGAATTTTTCCTGGAAAAGATTTACTCTCACCTTTCTTCCATCATTAAGATCCCTCATAGGCCCTTTCATCTTTCACCCATCACTCCAGATAATAGCCTCCTTTAAGCCTTCACTGCCCATGTACCTTTGGTGAGACTGATGTCAGCTCCACCCAAGCCCCACGCTGACTGGCACCGCGGGTATTTCCACAGTGGGCGGGTCCAGGGCCCGTTGGCTTTAGGACCCAGTGGCTCCTCCAGTGAGGCAGGCAGCGGCTCCGGCTCGCAGACTGAAGCAGACAAAGGCGAAGGGAGAGACGGCGTGCCGCTATCCTGCAGCATCGACTCACACATTCACGCACACTCCCCCGCGCACACACTCCCTTCACTCGGCAAGCAGCGACGCAGGTGAGTCTGCTACTGGGTGGGATTGTCCGCAGACTTTCCCGGCAAAAAGGAGGGAATGAGACTGGAAAGGTTGTGATTTTTTTTTTGGTGTGGGCAAGTTGAGGTGACATTGTGGGTGTTTCTGTGCGGGGGGAATTGCTTTAGGGGTTCAGATGTGCGTTTTGAGCAGGTGGATTGCGAGTAGGTGTGCGCCCACCCAGCCCCCTTTTTTTCTTCCTAGAGGAAAAACTTGAATTTTATGCTGCTGCTCTTTGCCATGTGGCCACACTCATCCATCATAAATGTGCCATCATGAAACTTTTTCTTCCTTTTGCGGCTGCGATTTTTAAAACTGGGTGTTTCTAGGTAGAAGGCTGTGCGTGGATCAGCTTTGATGAGGATGACTGGAGGAGTCATAATGTGCTGCTGGTTTTGTCAGGAGTGTGTAGTCACCGGGGTGTTGTGTGGGTGGCTGGAACACAGAACCAGCCAAAAATATCAATGATGCCGCGCTGCTTTTAATGCTCACAAGAGGCTTTCATTAGGGGATCCATGCATTTTGCTGTGGTGGTGATTTTCATTCAGCTGTTCTTAAATGCCTGGAAGTGCATGATGATCATTCAAAAGAGGCAGTGATGATGCAGAGCCAGATGTCATGTAGTTTAACACTGAAAAGCTTTGATGGCTGAGAGAGAAATCAGTGCACCACCATTGCCTCCTTTGAGAAGATGGACTTTCTGGACTCTTGCTGGAGAGCGAGCCGGCTGCTCCTCCAGCAGGCAGCAGCAGCAGCAGTGATGGTGATGTCACTCTGAAAGCAGGCGCCCTGTTTGAGACAATGGACTGTCCTAGTTGATGCTTCCACTGGGGAAGGGTCACCGTTCGCTCTGCCCATTAGTGCGGCAGATGGGCTCGAAACCTGGCCTTTGTCAGCTGAGGAGCACCCATTCCACAGAGGGCCCACCCCTATCAGTGTGCCTGTCATAAAACCCCAGTCAGCAGCACAGCCAGGGGTTAGCAGGGGATTGGAGGGCCCCGCCACAGGGGTGGGTGGCGGCAGCAACAGCAGCAGCAGCATGTTTCCTTCTATTTTATTTAATCGCCTGGGCTTGTCAGTGTGGTTCTCTACTGTATACTTATATGCATCATATAGGGCATTAGACCATGGAGGACAATGAAGGATTATAGAGTACTAAATACTCTGAACAAATGAGCTTTATTAGACATTGATTCATTTGCTGGTTTACATGCATGGAATGAGAAGGGTGAACGAGATCTTCAAATGTCTCGTTTTGTCTGACCAACAGTCCAAAAACTAAAAATATTCATGTCAGCTAGAACCAGAGAATGGTTGACGTTTTTGCTGGAATAATGACTGAAATGATGAGATGATTATCAGAATAGTTGCTGATTCATCTTCTGTCATTTCAGTTCCATTTAAAGCGATGAACCTGTGCTGCTGTCATGCACGTGTCAGACAAAGCGCTTCAGGCGTGTGAAACAAGAGGTTTCAGAATTTTGTGAAACAATAACACAATAGAGTTAATTCACATTATCCTGATGCAGTTTCAATCAATTTAGATACATGATGGTGTTGAAATATTGACACCTCGAACTAACCAGCCTTCTCACTGAGGGTTTGGTTGAAAATAGCTACAAAATGGTGCAAAACTGGGAATATTCAATGACAGAAGGTACCAAACTGTGGTGTTAGGTCTGCAACTTCATCAATATGGAAAAAGCGACTTAAACATCCTAAAAGAACGTGCACTGTATGTGTTGTTAATGAGCCAGTCAGAGATGTGATGTGTTCAAAGACCAGTGACCTCATAGTCAATATTGTCAGGTCCTATAGGCTAATTGACCTGCAAGAGAAGGATGCATGACACTGGGCTCAACAGGGCAATGAAACTCTTCGGGGACGACGATTAAACAGATTTTTTAAGAAATGGGTGATGTCAGTGGAGGACGGCCTTAAACGGGCCACAGATAACTTTCTCTTTAACGTGGGTGTTTTTATGGGTGTGTGTAAGTGTTCAGTTTGAGAGCAATGCTTTTAAGAGTTTTTGTGGCTTTGGACGACTCAGTTGCGGCCATCAGGTGGCAGGTTAAGAAGAGAGCAGTCTTTAAATAGAAAAGCTCTCCAGCCTTCAGCCAGTCCGTCCCCTAACATAAGTGGTTTATTGTTTATTGGCCGAACAGATGTGTCGTTTGCATAATTTCCAAGAAGCAGGACGGATGGCATCTCTTGCGAAATTCAAATCCCTGCTATTTTGGAAAAAGAAACGGGCAAAAAAAAAAACAGGTTGAACATTGTCTTTCAAACGATGAAAGCTTCAACCAAACTTCCAGTCCAGTTGTAATGCGGTGAAACCTGAAATTTCAGGAGAACTGCACTTATAACACTTAAACTGTAAGTCTCTCTCCACTTAAATATTAATCACTGCTCTGAGAATTCATTATGTCCTCCTAGCAGAGTAGATGTACCATTGTAGAGTATAACATGACTTTGACATCTGATCTTGTACACACACATTATGGTTTCAAATTCAAACCAATATACAGTGCACTAGCCATACCCAGGGCACTGTTCTTGAGGACTTATATTGATATTTTTGGACTTTTTTTTAATAAAACTTACAGTTTTAACTTTGCCTGTATGTCCCAACCCTAGTGTGGGTTTTCTCGCAACTTCAATTTTCTCAACTCTGTTACGCTTTTGTGCCACAGATGTTTCACTAAATGCATATTCATTACACCCAGTGGCTGCATTTTAACAGCTGGACACATAATCAGCAGAGAAATAGACAAATTGATTTCAGACATCTAAACCAACAATCAGCAAGTTACCAAATGATCAGTCAAAGAAATATTTTAGATCTGTTCCTTTGAACTGTGTTGGTCTGAGATACTGATTCATCTGGGCAAATGAGACAGCTGCTCACAGGTGTGTGTGGGCGGAATAAAGAAGACGAGACAGAGACGTATTATGTACTGCTACATACAGCAGTTTAGCCAAAGCAGATGAGGCACTGGATTGTAATGTTACTCCAAGAAAAATATATCACCTTAACACATGAATTGTGCATTTTGCTCTGCAGCATTGTGGGTGTACGCCATTTATGGATCTACCTTGGCTCAAAGTGTTGAATAAGCAACAATAAATCTGCCTGTAACAGGCAGTTTCTTTACAGTTAATAAATTATAGCCTGACAGTGTTTATGCGATTTTCTATTTGTTTATCATCAAATCTTTGCCAGTGAAAAACCCAATTAACGCATGCTATTCAGTCAGTCAGGTAGCCTTAATCTCGTCCTTGTGTATAATCCTATTTTCACATGCCTAAATCTACATCATTATAATCCCTGACTGTAGCTTTCTGATTATTTAAACACTTCATTCAAAGGAATTATCTAATTATTAAAAACTTGCTTCTGTCTGGTGCCACAGGGTATGAAATCTGCAGAAGGTGGAAGGCAACCAGATCGTCTAGGGCTTTCATTGAATAACTCAGGGACCATAGTGTTCTGCACAATAGTAGTTCAATGACTAAAACCCTGCACTGAAGGTGATCTGGATATTTTTTTGGATAGGCCAGCTGATGCTCTTTGAAGTGGTCAGGATGTGTCAGTGTTTGAGGCAAGGCTGCTGGCCACTGCTGTCATAAGGACACGTTTGGCTGGAGCCTTACAGCCAGTGTTCAAAACCAGTCCTTTAAAAATGCTTAGTGGTTTCATTCATAGTCCTCTTGTATGCAGATGAAACCGTTATCAGCATTGCAGATTTGTAGAATTCAGTTCCTAATGGCCAAATCACAGAAGTGAGATGCCTCCTGTGCTTTTGAAATGAAATTTGAACAGAATGCGTGCCTCTGTGTTTGTACTAAAAACTCATTGTGCAGCGTACTTTAGCTCACCTAAGCCGGTGACTGGATGAAAATCATCCTAATATACTAGAGATTAAAATGGGTAATGAGACCTAGTTTGTTTGTTAGTGGGCTTGTATGGTCCATGTTTTTGAAACAAGCCAAAACCGCTAATGACAGAGCTACATTTGACACATTGCATGCATTGCTATGCTTCTGTTCCTAGACTCTCCGGAGCTGGTCACCACCACCGCACATCTGCCACAACCATCACAACTTTCAGTCATCATGGAGCTAGACTTTGGACATTTTGACGAGCGAGACAAGGCATCCCGTACCCCGCGGGGCGGGCGCATGAATGGACTTCCCAGCCCAACCCACAGCGCCCACTGCAGCTTCTACCGCACGCGCACTCTGCAGGCCCTCACCAATGAGAAGAAAGCCAAAAAGGTGCGCTTCTACCGCAACGGAGACCGCTACTTCAAGGGCATCGTGTACGCCGTGGCCAACGACCGATTTCGCACCTTTGACTCACTCCTGGCTGACCTCACACGCTCGCTCTCTGACCACATCAACTTGCCGCAGGGCGTCCGCTTCATCTTCACTGTTGATGGCATGCGCAAGATCGCAACCTTGGATGAGCTAGAGGAAGGTGAGCATATTTAGTAGAATGCACCAAGCACTTATTGTATGTGATTAAATGCATCTCCTTCACGAGGTAATGGATCATTTGGATTGTCAGGTTGTTCTGCAGTGGAGCTGCTGTACTGCGACCAAACTGAGACATCATAGGCCACTATGTTAAAGATGACCTGCAGTTTCAAATCTCTGCTGACAAGATTTCGGAGCATAACATTTCCAGTTCTGAGATTAGAAGTCTTATCTTTTCCGTCTAGGCTCCTGTAATCTCTTCATATGATGTGTCGACTTCTAATCTGAAGGGTCACTTTGGACATGTGACATGGTCCACTTTTCCCAGCTGTTGGCACATCTTACATTTTGTTAGGCTATGAAGTTGTCTTAAAAATGAAATGAATGTGAGGAAACGTACATGAGAAATGTTTAAAAACGGAGAAACTTGCCTTGTTTGAACGAAACGGCCACATTCACATAACAACACAACCTATAACTCATATTAAACACTGTTTCACGGGGCTGCTTTCAAAGATTTTGTGAACCTGCTTATAAAGCTGAAAGCTGGTCTCTCATTCTCGGTCTTAAAGGGACTCATTGGTCTCAGATTTTGGGTTTTCAGCTTTATACTCTCACAGGGGTTCATTCTGAGCTGTAAAGTCAGCTCTCTGCAGCTCAGCAGGATGAATGGATCATTAACTGGCGACATGAGCATCTAATTATTAAGTCGCAAGTGTGAGTTTTTAATGTCAGCTGTCTCCATCAGCATCCATAGTTCCAGCAGGCGGCAATCCCAATTAAAGCAGCACCTTGTTGTATTTTAGAGTGAAAAGAGAGGATTTTCCTGATTCAGTAGTCGAGGTATCCATAGTAACATATTTGGTGCTCTTACTTGTCTTATCAGTTTGTAGTTGCGTCTAGTAGATGGAGGCGTATAAATGGTAGACAGCTTCATGAGCAGCTGCCATCATGGTGTAGACTATATTTTTAGCATCAGAAGGCTGACCAGATCTGCTTTATGTGCTTACAGATTCATGCTGTTAAAGACAGTAAAGATGATTTGGAATCTTTTTTCGGTAAATGAATGAAGTGTTTACTTTGCATCAGACAAGATGATCCATGCATTGACTTGCCAGGGGAAAGTCAGATTCGAGTGAAACCTTTGTCCAGATGCAGCAACACAAAGCTTTTGTTCAGTAAGTGAGATGGTATGAAGATCCAGTAAAACAGGAAAGGATTAGAAAGGTAAAAGTTCTCTAACATTGATGCTGAAGTTGTTGTTGTTGTTTTTTTTTAATATAATGTGCTGAATACTGTTTAACCAGGCAAATCCTCAGCTGTTTGCCATCAACAACCATCAGATGTTTTCAAGAATCTCTTCAAGACCCAGTTAAATGACCCAACTCTCTGGCCCGCTTGCCAACAAACTTTACTTTATGAGATTCGTCTAAAGAAGTGGGATGAGGTGGACGGGGGGGAAGTTGGGGCAAAGATAGAAGATGAACTGCGGTTTAATTTGTTCAGAATGAGATGATCATCTCTGCTCCTTGAGCTGCTTAGGAGAGATGTCTGCCTGCATGTGTGTGTGTGGTGACTGCAGTAAAGAAGGGGCAGCAGAGTAAGCGCGGTGGGTGGTGGGGGGGCATTTCATTGTGCTTCCTCTTGCGGGATATAATTAATTGCTCAATCTCTTCTGCACTGTGTAATCCTGTTTTGTGGCTTTGTCTTTGCTGTAATTTCTCCACATTTGGCCTAATTGTTGCCTTCTGGATTCCCCCTTTTGTCAAAATTTCTCTTTCTCTCCATCTCTCTCCCCCTGCTGCATTTCGTCTTTACTTTAACTTGTCTCCCTGTCTGGCCAAGAACAGCACAATCTGCTGTAAAGACTGGAGCTCGATAATGCCGAAGAAAATGGAGGATTATTTAGTGAATCGGAGGAAAGATGAGGCAATTTAGGAAGAGTACATTTCCGATGAGGCTGTAGAATATTTTAACTCTGTGAATTTTTTATTTTGAAAAATGGTAAAAGACGGCTTTGTCCCATATGACTAAAGTCTTCCTTTAATGTCCAACAAGGAAGTCAGTCAGTCTTACAGCAGACTTCATCTGGAAGGATAGTTTTTATAATGAAAGTTTAAGCAAACCAAGGGATGCACGCTTTAAAATCAAAACACAATGAATCTTTAATAAGTGAAGATGTGTCTGTGCTGTGTTGCTGTTACTGTCAGTGTGAGCTGTAAAGCAGGTATTGTTGGGACTGATCTGCGCTACTGTCTCATGGGAGAACCTTGTAGCTTAAACTCCTCATTTTTTGCTCAGCACCACACAAAGACATGCAATTGCAAGCTACAGCACAAATAATAAAAAAGCTTAATAGACATTAGTGTGAAAGTTCACTTTTTTCCTTCCTCAAAAGGATTTTGTAGATTACTTGAAACCATCTGTATTTTTTCAAATCACAAAAACAGCAGACATTCCCGTTTATTGGCATCTAACCCATCTGATACTGTAGTTTTGGTGTTTAGATATCCATTCCTGAGACTCTAGGTTTTCTCTTAATGCGATGGAAATGAAGGGCATTTGGTTTGTGGGGATCCAAAGATCAAAAATAACATTTGGAAAAACTCAATAGCAACATGTCTCTCTAGAAACAATCTGGTTGCTCAAAGCCTGTTTTTATTCTGAAAACGTCTGCAAACAAAATTGACACCATCTGCAGTATGTGCTATCTGCTTCCACAAAGTACTTTTAGTTGTTACACTAGATCGATGTGAGATGAAATCCAAGATGATGATAACTCGAGTTCCTGCAGGTTCAGATGTTTCTGTGTGGACTCCTCTGGGACTCTCAGGTGTCAAAGTTGAATAGCAAAGTGTGTTGCAACACACTAACCCAATTTCTCTCTCCTGTCAACAGGGGAGAGCTACGTTTGTGCATCAGAGAACTTCTACAAGAAGGTTGACTACACAAAGAACGTCAACCCCAACTGGTCCGTGAATGTAAAGGCCTCAGCGAGCCAGAAGAACATGCAGTCCTTAGCTGCCAAGGCTGCTTGCGAGCCCAGAGAGAGCAAGGACTTTGTTCGACCCAAGCTAGTGACGGTGATGCGCAGCGGTGTGAAGCCACGCAAGGCTGTGCGCGTCCTGCTCAATAAGAAAACGGCACACTCCTTCGAGCAGGTGCTCACCGACATCACAGAGGCCATTAAACTTGAAAGCGGGGTTGTCAAGAGGATCTACACACTTGATGGCAAGCAGGTATGTCTCGCTTTTAGTCGTTACCCACCTTACATCATTCTGTCAGGTGCTGCTGCAAACCAGAGTTCATTGGGTCACAATGAGCTTATGAAAGACCTTCTAAAATCCAAATAATAGGGCCTCTGTTCTAGAGGGTATAAAGCAGGTACAGTACAGTATGTAAGCAAAGCTACACAATAGGAAAATTTGTGGTCAGGATTGGGGACAATTCATCATTCATACCATCCACCCGCACCCAGGCAGGTATCAGGATCAAAGGAAAGCAGGAAGCAAATTTATTTTCACGGAAATGCCAAAAACAGACAGAAATGTTATTGTCCGCTGCTGCCATCAGTCAGGAATGACACGGCAGGTCCATGAGAACCTCCAACATCCATGAGAACAACCTGTGTACTCAATGACCCGCATTGTCTGCAGTCTTTATTGTGACTTTCAGTCTGATGCAACATGCTCTCCTGTCTGTGGTTCAGGTCATTAGTATCCTGTCCACCTGGCTTTTGTTGTAGGCCGTTGTTTTTGCTCGAGTGATCGAGCATTGAAAAGCTGGGAAGTCCTGGGAAGTTCTGTCTTCCAAGCATTATGGTAGCGCACAAAGAGCCCAGCCCTGTATTGTTGTATTTGATAATTTTGTCCCCCTTGTTACATTTGGGATGGTGCATGCTGGTAGTTTAGCAAAGCGGTGAGAATATGGATCGAGAAAAACCTTTATGTCAACATGTGAAAGTAGCTGATGCCAGTGAAGACACTGAAGCTTGTAAACTTATTCTAATCAGAATCTTTAATGTTACGTAACGTTCATGTTACTTCATGTCTTCTCTTCTCTTCTCTTCTCTTCTCTTCTCTTCTCTTCTCTTCTCTTCTCTTCTCTTCTCTTCTCTTCTCTTCTCTTCTCTTCTCTTCTCTTCAGTCGCATGTTGAGGCTGAAAACACAGACATCTCCTGTGTCGTGTAACAGAAGCCACAGAATACAGGGCAAAGTGTCTTTGGTAACCTTGACTGTTCTCTGGTGTTCAGTTAAGAGACCCTTCGGCTGTTGAAGCCAAACAGAATTCAGGGCACTGCAATCCCACGAGGACGAAAAAACCTGCACAGAAAACGTTTAGTTTCTTCTGGATGGCTGTGGGCAGGAAAAGCTTACGCTGACAGCAGACTTTTATTTTCTGTACACAAATGTAAGAGTTCAATGTATTGTCTCCCCAATTAAAACAGGATCAAGATATTGCCCTCAACATTTAAACTGGGAAAGATGCACATCACATCCTAAGTTCAATCAGCTGAATAAATTTTTATCTCAGAGGTTTCTTCCCAATGTAGGTGGTAAATGGCGCCAGCCAGGCTGCAGCCTCTTGTGTTCATAAAATGCTTTCACATGCTTTGCTTTTAAGACAATTAAGAGCAGAATGCATTAGATACTTGCAGTGGTCACATAAACTGTGCATCATTTCAATACTACTGTTGTAATGAAGTACATTAATATCTTGTACGGGCGACTTCCTTCCTTCGTAGAAGTGATGTATGTAGAGTGGAAATGGGAAACTCAGCTGTGATTTCAGCTGCAACAAAAGCCCAAGAATGGCAAAAGCTGATCGCCAAATGCTTTAACTTTGCCTAAAAGTCGATCCCTGGGGGAAGACTATTGTTTTCTCAACACACTGGCTAAAAGGACATAATGTTTTATTCATGTTCGTGCTTTATTGGAGCAGTGTTCAGGGACAGGCACAGCCACCATGCATGCAGGGTCATCCACCTGGAAAGGTCTGTTAGATGGACCATCTACCTTTATATCAACATGTGTGCCAGTAAATGAAATGTGAGTGAGCGGTGGGGTCCAACAGTAAAGGTTATACATGCATAGAGAGGCAAAAATTGGTCCTAAATATGTTTCTGTGCAGTAGGGATTGACCCTCTTACTACAAAACCCGTCACCTGCATCATAAAATGTATCTTGTAAATAAATACAGTTACTGATCTCATCTCTTCATCATTTCAAACAAACCCACACCTGTCACACCCATAACTGACTGCATGGATCAAATATCTCTGCTTTCCACATTACTGTGAATCACAGGTAGTTAACAGAGGCGGGGATGTGGAGCAAGCGTGGAAGCATGCGTGGATATGAACACGGACATCTGTTCCTCCGTCCTGTCTTTGATTTGGTTAAATGCTTGCTAATTCTCCTCCGGAGACCTTTCTCCTGTATTATTATTCATTACAGATGCAGTGGGGATCGTGCCTTGCTGAGCTTCTTTAGGTGTTGTACCTTTTTTTTTTTTGTCCTCTGGATTTATACGGTCCGAATCACATGTGGCGCGGAGGAGGGGAGGTACGCTGAAATGATAGATGGGGGAATTTGATTTTAATGCTGTCTCCCAGGGGTGCAGTCTGGTTGCCCCAGGTCTTGCACTGGTTTTCCTACAGAAACACTTGCTAAGATGTTTTGATCTTGTAATTATCTAATGGAATATGATTATTATTTTCAGAATTCATTCGTTTTATCTCTGGACTGTGGTTAGGCTTGAACCCTTTTCCAGCTTGAATTCCGCCATGCATTTGTAATGAGTTGTTTCCACAAAATGAATTTAATAGCCACCATATGGTAGCTGTCCCAATCTGAGCAAATTCTCTTGTCATCACTGTAGATAGAGATTGATTGTTCCTCAATTAGTGTCCGTTGATCGCTGATTGATCGTGCCCAGGACTCCCGCTTTCAATGCAGTGCACAGAATTGCGAGAAATGCTACACACGTTATTGCGGTGTCTTTGTGTGCAGAGGCACACTGCAGCTGCTCTGTGGTGGAGGTGATATGGTAGAAGCAATATTGATGCAGTGCCCGCCCCTCCCTGACTCTGCGCCGATCCTCCTCTTCCCATTCCATTGCGATAGCTGCTGGGACCGGTTGCTAGGAGACCACATCCAAGGCACAAAGAGAGCCCAGCTGGTGTGGACTGGTCTGTCAGATACCACATCCTGTAGTGGGTGTGAGAGTTTACTATCAATGCAAGCCTTTGGTTTAAAAAATCACATGTCATGTTTTTTCTTTACCTGTATGCATCTCATAATTGGGTTTGAAACATGATGGGATGCACTGTGTGCATGTGGAGCTTTAAAGGGTCAGTTTTAAGATGGAAGGAGCTTCTGGTTGTATTTTTCTAATGCTCACTTTTCACTTGATTTTCGTCTTTGCCTCGGTGCTGCGTCGCCTCTAAAGACAGCCTGCCCTCCTCTCTTTGTCAGTGTTGTGAACAAAATCACTTCCATTTTCCCCTCAAATGCTGGTGCTTTTCATTTCAGTCGGGAAGGGTGGGGCCAGTGGATTCAGGACTCATTTTCCATTCTTAGAGCAAATTAGGATCGTTTTATTTTAGCTGATGGGTAATAATTATTCCCCGTGCCTAAAAAACGTGGGGAAAAAAAAGCTTGATTTGTCCTCCCTGCTTCTAAAGGCTACATTAAACCAGAGAGCATTTATTTAATTGCTGGCTGCCATTTTGTATTCATTCCTCTTTGATAGACGTGTCTGCATAGGAGAATAGTTTTGATTTGCATTCAAGATCCACTGCTTGTTTGTCTGAATAGAATTTGGGAAGGTTTTCGTCTAATAGACGCCAAATCCAAATGTCATTTTGTGAAATATGTTCAAGGTACATTGTGTTGCCGTGCAGTTTGTCCCTCTGAATTATCTTGACCAGGCTGCAGCATTGCAGAGGACTCTTTAACAGATCTGAGTGCCCATTATTCTGGCCCGGTTTAGTATCTGAGGTTTTATGGCAAGTCCTTTTTTTTAAAATTGATTTGGCAACAAAGAGCCACAAAGGAGAAGGATAGAAGAAACGGATGCTTCAGGCACAAGGTCACACTGTTATTGCCAGAGAACAAAAGACTCCAGTTTGTTTTAAAAGTTAATAACTCATGCAGTGATAATTCACAGAATAGGATATGGATACAGGCATGGGTTCAGGGCTTCTTAACGACTAAAATACATCCAGTAATAGGGAAGAAAAGCCTGCTTTTTCCTTGGTTATCAGTGCTCTCGCAGTCTGCCTGCTCTTTGCCATGCTGCAGAAGCAGTTGTCATGGCAATAAGCTCTGCCGTGATGGATTCGGTTTGTGACAATGGCTGTAATACGCTGAGTGTGCTCTTTACAATGGGTCTTACCTGCTTGCTCTCTGCTCCTCACCCTTAAGCAGAGCTCACTGCAGGCACATTTCACTCGCACACGCACATACACACACACACACACACACACATGCAGTGTTACATGGAGGCAGACAACCAGGCTGACGGAGGGGCGTGGTCCCCATGATGAAGCATCTCTAGCAAGCATGGAGGCCTGAATCCCCTCACAGCCCCCCCGCCCTGCTGTTTCTGTACAAGCGCCACATCAACAAGTGAGCCTGACCTGGGGGGGGGGGGGGGGGGGGAGAGAGGAGGAAGCACAATTTAATAATGCTAAGGCCACATCAGTCAGCCAAATGGAAAGCCTACTTCCTCAGGGTTGGGGAGGAGTGGGGGTTAAAACAACATGCACCAGCTGCTCCCCATGACTGTGCAGATATTGCTGCCTAACTGGCTCATCTGTGCTCCAAATGCATCCGGAGCACCTACAGGAGCACACAGACAGACACTGTGCCAGTGCACCGAGGTCACAGACAGGTCAGAAAGGCAACAGGCTATAACAGTAACTGTTTGATCGGTACAAATCACTGCAGTGCTCAAATATTGGCTTTCATTTTGTATTTCGATCTGCTGGATTTGACTTACGTCCAGTAATTATATCCATCAACTGAGCTGCCCGCTATGAAAGCAAACAGCCTGTTTTCTGTACTTTGTGTTGCGTGTGAAACCTTCAGTTGAGATGGACAAAATGGAGACACCGCGTGTATTTTGGAGGAATATTCCACTCGGTGCAGAGGCGCTGATATTGATCAGGTCTGTGTGCCTACAGTGAAGGAAATGGTGTGGGAGTTTCCCCTTGGGTTGTAAAGCAAGGTCTTTATCTGTTTTTATACCTCTCTTTTCTCTTACACAGCACAGTAATCCTGAGACTACACAGTATAATATTTAATGAACATGAATTTGTTCACTGTGAGTTCACTTGTTTTTACTGTTTTGCCTTTTACCTTTCAGTCAAATGTCCTGCCTTCAACTTCATACCCCCTCCTATCATAGAGAAAACACAGTCATTTGTTTGAGGACAAAAGAAAACCCTCAAACTGATCTGAGATTACTCGTCTACAGTATCTTTCAGAGTACAGCAGATAAGTGTAATCAGTTACATTTGATTCTACTGACCGGCCATTTGCTGACGCATTAAAGCCGGCGGTGAGTCTTCGCTGTTTGTCAGATAAGTAATGATCAGATGAGCCACCCAGGTCACGACAGAGAGTCGAAACATTATAAAGCAGCATCGAGTAGCTTTACTCGAGTAGCACAAAGATCAATTAACATGGCCCAACACAGCCAGAGATGAGACCTGGAGAGTCATCAGTCGTTCATTCATTATTGCTCTAACCGTGTTGGTGAAAGGAGGAGCTGAAGTCCAGACAAGCAGCTGCTTGTAGAAGACAAAGGATGCGTGAGCTTTGTTTAGAGATGCTTCTTGCTGCTTTGCACAAAAAGCTGTGGCAAGGAGCTGCTGTTTGACTATTGTTGACCTGAGATAGAGAATGTTGTTTTGCAGACCAATATAATGATCGCCCACACAAAAATATATATATCATACCTTACATTAGTCATAAAACTCTAAGGCACTGCTCAGCCCAGAATTTCTGGTGTCTCAAATAGCTTGTGACTTCATGTTTTGATGAATAAATCCCCTAAAAGGCGAAAAATCACATCTCCGGTAATTCAGTTTTCTGTTTTATAGAGCAAATACTGGAAAGGAAAACTACTCATTGACAGGATCTGTTGAAACTTGTAGCCCTCTCTCTTGTCACCATGTTCAGAATTACATAGCGCCCCGTTTCTATATTTACCACTTGACTGCCATGACCTACCTACCATTGGCCAGAGTCCGGATAAAGGAACTCTGAATAATTCAGTTGTTGGAGTTGGTGGATCTCTGCATAGCTGCTGGTGGTGTTGGTGGTTTTCGGGGGGTCATGTGGTCCTGACAGCTGGTGAGGCAGAGATTAGGGATGGGCTTGGTGGGACAGAGGGTGGTGGGCACCTGGAGTCTGGAGGGCGCCAGTTTTTCAGAAAACCCCTCCCACCTGCCTCCAATAAACACACTAATACATATAGAAATACTGAATTGCATGGTTTGCATGTGCATAAGTAAAAGTGATGGGACAGAGCTTATGGTCATCTTTAATTTGAATGTCATATTGCCCGGTGGATCTGGCTGACGACGTCGACTGACCTTTTCAAATTGAGAGGGATGCTTCTTAACCTATATCCAAATGTTCCCAGGCTGGCCTGCCCTTTCCGCACTGCAGCCATGTTTCAAAGAGACTCTGACATTTGATGTGATCACATGCAATGCAGAGCGATTTTCCACAGCCCTTCTATCAACTGTCGACAGATGTCAGAGCGAAAATTCACTGAGGGTTACAGTAACTATTAACCCATGACAGGCATCCCATGTGAGAGGAAAAACAAGTGACAGTGGTGATGTTATTAATCAGGACGTTGTGCACATGCAGACCAGCTTTGGGTGATTGTTGAGGTGTCTGTGGGACATTTGATACACAATGCACATGAATGATTTGTGGGCTTAATGATGCAAAGAGGACTGGTCAAAGATCTGCACTGTAACTGTACAGATGATGTTGGATCTTAAGTGATCCCTGCAGGAAATAGGATTAGTGGGATTGCTTAAAGGGATTCATTGTTTTTGCTAAGGACTCTTAAGGAGGATGGGTGCTCTTGAATCATGGGCTTCAATCCAGGTTATCTCAGAGCATGCTTTTTTTTGCACTATCGACCTGCCTGTAACACATCGATACATTGCATTACGAACGTAGATAGGTGTAGTTTTTAGTTGGTTTTATCTATCTATTTTTCTTGGTTCAAGGGCAATGCTTCTGTAAGTCACTGGCAAAGCTCTTTGCCAGATAGAAATCATTTTTTTTGCTGTGGAGACACCGTACTTCATTCACCATTTTGGCTTTTTTGCTTCTGTTTCAAGCATGGGTCTGTATGGTACAGATTTGAAAGCCAACCATGTCCAATCATGTTGAAATTCATGCAACATCTTTGTTTCAAGGTATTTCTTTTGACTCCCCTCTTGGGTCGATGAGTGCACAGATAAATGCGAGATTGCTGCCTTTCAGAAACCTGCAGAGAGGACAGCGTCTTCGTTTCAAATGGAGATTCTGTTAAGAGAGATTAAGGTGGCAGTCTGTTGGATAAACACTTTATCCCTTTAATCAGCTCTGTTCTTAAAGCTATTAAAACATGGACTAGCCTCTACCCTCCCGCCCCAATCCGGCCCATTTCCATCTCTTCTCCTCTGCCCGCTGGCCTTGGGGGAAAAAGAGCACTTTAATGCTTCCATCTTATGATTAACTGTCAGGTGCCCTTGTTGCCACAAAACAGTTTAACCTAATGAAAGTAACATGTATCTAATCTCTTGATAATGAACACAGAAGAAAAGCCCTGGCTGGAAAACCAATTAGATTTTCATCCCTGGAGTCAAAGCACCATCTCGGCAAGGATCTGCCAGGCCTGTATCCAGGGTATCTTGTGGGACGCAGAGAGGGTACAGCTGTTGGATGCCTCGCCAGCGAGTCACCACCGCACACTTTTAGCTTGTCTAGCAAGACTGAGAGTCAACATGGCAGCTGATGGGGTGGGGTGTTCCCAAATTATCTGCAGTTCATAGTTTGGATGTGTATCACAAAGGAAACCATGATGCATCTTGGCTATGCTGGCAAATGTCCCAACACAGGGTAATCTTTCAGGCTGTGGACCTCTCGAAGAGTCCAGCAGAGAGTCTTGAGTCAGTGCGAGTCGTGTGCTTTTTAGAAAATCACCCACAAAATTAGCCCTTTGAACTACGACAGAGTGAATCATCTGTGTGTCAATCGTTTCATACGGCTTGAGCCAATAATGTTAGCAAGAACAAAATTCAGCTAGTGTTGAAAGGCAAACTGTAAATGAGGCTGAGATGCTTTGTCGGAAATTTCATCTGCACCAGGAAAAACAACCAAGGGGAAGCAGAGCTTTTAGTTTGAATGGCTTTAATAGGCGTGCCTGAGCTGGTAACAAGGACCGTATAATGGAGAGCATAGGAGAAGGTGTGGCCCAGAGACATCTGTCCACTAAGGCCATATTGTGTCAACAGCTGCTATAGAGAGAAAGACCCTGGGGAGGGAAGTTGAATCATTTAAACATTACAGCAAAGGTGTAACATTATACTTTCTGTTTGGGCTTTTTTGTGCCTTTGTGTGTGTGCTTTGTTATGTGTGCCTACTGTAGCTAAAGGCATGTTAACATGACAAGTAAGACACAAAAGCAGTCTGCTACTACATGAAGCTGACTAAATGCTTTGGCTGGCACCCAAGAAGACCTAACTTTTACTTTTATTCATGCACAAAAGCCTGTGTGTTTACTGTTTTCATCCTTTTTTTCAAAATGTAATCAACATTTTCACTTCTGCCGTCAGATCTGTGATCATGTCATCCATGGTGCTTCCTCTGCACAGCTATTAGCAGTGCTTGTTCATGCTGGAAATGCCTGCATAGAGGACATTTTAATTAGTCCTGAATCAGCATTTCAAATGCATTTTATTAATTAATGAATGGTAACAGCACAGATATAATCAGATGAATATGAGCAGATAATCTTCTGTTGGCAATTGCATAGTCTTGGGTTCTGTAACTCTTTCAGTAAGTGCAGAAAAGGCCTTGATTAGCATTCAAAACGGACATTTTAACCATGTTAACGCGTATCCTCAGGGATGGTACTGTCGGTCCACCACTCCATTACTCGTGGTGAAATATCTCAACAGCTTTAACATAGATTTCCATGAAATTTGGCATATATATTCATGTTCCCCTCAGGAAAAATGTAATGACTGTGATTCCTTAACTTACATCTAGCACTCGGTCAAAATTTAAATGTGTCCAGTACTTGGTTCATTTCTAAATGCCTGCAAAACCAATAACATTCCCACGAGCCTCGCTTGTGCTGTGTGTTCATTTCTTATTAGCAAATGTTAGCATGCTAACATGCAAAAATATGAACATGGTGAACATTGTACTTGCTTAGCACAGTCAATGTCCAGCCTCACAGCGCCAGCAGCATGGCTGGAGACTCTTGGTTCTGGTATGATACCGGTTGATGTGAGATTATTCAGGTTCTCAAGTTTTCTCTCTTCTGGCTTCACAGGTCACCTGCCTTCAAGATTTTTTTGGTGAGGATGACGTCTTCATTGCATGTGGACCAGAGAAATTCCGCTACGCCCAGGACGACTTCTCTCTGGATGATAACGGTGTGTGTGACAGTCGCCAGGCCTATGAGCTTTATAATAATCATGCAATATAAATCGAAAAACAGTAAAACAACACACCTTTGAGAAGGTTAATGAAACATGTCAATGCAGCAGTTTCAACCTAAAGACGCTCAAGTATTATAACTGAAAAGATGAATGACTTTGTGACACCTACAAATGTATCCATATACATTAAGACACACTTGGCTGGGCTTTTGCACCGTTTCTGTCTGCGTTTTGATTTAGATAAGTCTATTAAATTGTACATATGACAGCAGCTTGTGGAAAGCATCCAGTGGAACTTATGTTTTGCACTTCATATTTCAGGAATTTGGCTCATCATTTACTGAGTCACCGAGACTGTAAACTGTACAGTGCAGCAAATGAAAAAAATTCTATATTAATGTTATGGTGGTATGTGCCAAGTGACTGCAGTCACAGAGGGTCAGTTTTCCCAATATTTTGGACTGTTACTCTATTACAGAGACGTCCTTACTCTGAAATCTCATCTCATCTGTCTAGTTAACATAATATTGTGAAGATAGACCTGATGATTAGATATTTTAGAGAAGGGACTGGAGAAGAATGATCAAAGAAAGAAACTCGAGCACCTAAAATGGATTGTGTGTGTATATAGAAAATGAAAATGAAAATGTCCACATGACATCTCACAGACTCCTTAGACGTATACTAATGTATTCTTTCTGTGAATGATGTTGTATTCACATACGAAGCTGTGTGCTTGGTTATTGTGAAGCAAAAAATTATGTATATGAGAGGGAAGCCATGAAAGAGAGGGAGTCGACGAGAAAAGTGTGTTATCTGCAGCTGGCAGCAGGGATAGGAAGAGGTAGAGAAGAAGAGGAGCCATTAATCTGCACGGTGACATGTTTAGGCCAGCTGATCTGCGGGTGCTGATACTGCTGAGAAGTGGAGGAGAGAAAATGTAAAAACCAATCCTCTCGCAGAGTCTCCCTGCTCCCCACAGACCTGAAAGCCCTATTTTTAACAGCCCACTTCCACCTAATGTCTCCTCCTCGAAACATTCTGAATCTTTCTAAATGTCTTTTAATCTTAACGCAGCGCTGATACAGGCCTGATTTGTCATTATGCTCCCTTCATCCCGTCTCCTCCCCTCAATTCCTTGTCAAACCTTGGCAGGATGGAGATGCCGGTTCATTTGTAATGATCTGGGTCTTTTCCTCTCAGCGTACTCCCCGCCTCTCTCCCATGGAGCCAAAGCTGAATTGTTTCATTCAGTTGAAAATGACCTTGGGGCAATACTAAATAAAATTGCTGAGAGTCTCGAGCATCCAGACATCAGTGAGTTAGCCTCAGTGGAGTAGAGGAGGAGAGAGCCCCGTCTGTGACGCATGACATGGACAGTACGGCAGCAGACGCATGTCTCTGGATGATTTATGGTCAAATCCTGATGTTTTTAAGCCATTTATCCATACAAACATGATTGCAATAGATACATATGATGTGTTTTCAAGGAGTGTTTTCAAAAACACATGCTGTTAAATGTTCCTTCTATACTTTTGTCTGCACTAGAAATGAGCTTTTCATGAATAACCAAAATAGACTGAAATCCCTTGTGGTTATTTTTCACAGTCTTTATGTTGAACACAAGACGGACGTGCAGACAGAGAGGAGCACATGTGCACCTGCAGCTCTGCTTATGCCGCGACAGCATCAGTTGAGAGGGAATCTTCGCAGATAGACTCGGGGGCTATTTCGAGACCACTGAGTAGACAAGACAAGCTGCCAGTCTGAAGCATTGTCACAGGCATGGTGGCACACCTTGCAAACAATAGCACACGCACATACGTCTGTATCCAGCAGTGTGTGAAGGTTAAGAGTGAGAAGACAGACGTGGTGCGATCCCAGGAGACGGAGGGAGGACAGATAGTATAATTAGCATCAAAGTGGAGGAGAGGAGGGAGGGGGAGGAAGGAGAGAGCCTGACAGTACAAACAGAGGGGAAGATGCATAGGGAGGGGTAGCAATGTCTGGAGTCTGTCTGCACTGATTAATACAGTGACCCAGAATATACTGCATACATTTCTCTATGATTTAAACAGGCGCTCACTGCTATATATGTTCATGGATTCACAAGCAACAGATACCACTCTTGAATAATAGGCAGTAAGATGGCAGTGAAACTACTGACAGTTAGAGATGGATATTGTTCAATTTGGTGGGCATTCAGGTTCGAATTACATTAATAATCGCACATTAAAGTGACGTCTAGAGCGCTACTAATGCTACTTCTAGTTGTCTTGTTTGGTTTAACTCAAGCCAAAGTGCATCAATAAAATCCATTCTAGTTGACACGTCTGTTTGGCCTTCGCTGACAGTAAAAGCCTGTGTGCTCTGAGGCTGGTGTGAACGCAGAGAACAGACCTTCACTTTATGTTTTTCTGCTTTAGTCCAGTTTTTTTTTCCATTTCTTATTATTGCAGAAGCAAAACATTTTAATCAGAGAAGTTTTCATCCAACTTTTCATTTACCTATTTTACATGATCAGGAAAGAACCTGATCTGTCTGGATCGGTATCAAGAGGTCAGTCCAAGGTCGTCAGGTCATCCAATTCACTGCAAATAAACCCCCCAAACATGTTATTTTTACATTTTCCCATTTCTGCCATTCTAATTAACAGAGCTGCACTACCAAGCATCACTTGCACTTTTGGTTTTGGGTAAAAAAAAAAAGCGATGATTTGTGACTTTATTTCTGCTTCTTTCCACAGAATGCAGGGTGATGAAGGGACCCAAATCTCAGCGTGGTTCAGCAAAGAGCCCTGGTCAGTTCAAACGCAGCAAGTCTCCTGCTGAATCGAGTGAGCCCACTGTTCTGTCACCTCCACTGTGATGCTTCCTTTTAAAGCACAGCGCACACTGACCTCAATGTGTTCTGGAAATCAAAACTAAGACAGCTGATGGGAAGTGAACGCCAATACAACATGAGATATGGCAGCAGGGAGATGTAGTTGTGAAATGCTTAATCCCAACCTGATCTGGTGGTGCTGGTCTGTAGCAGACCTTGACCTTTGACCTCAGTCTGACGGGAATGGTGAGCTTAAATATGGATTTCTCTTTCAGAATCAATAGTGGATGATAAATGATGATTAAAAAATACCTTCAGGTTTGCTTCCAACGAGCACATTTCAGGGATGCTAATGAGAGAAACTGTGTTGTTTCTCTTTTTATAAAAATAATTTGCATTTTGGTTTCTTTTTGACAAATGGCAGAGAAGGAGTTAAAACGCTGCTTCTTCTCTGTTGTTTGGTTTTGCTTCAAGAGCTGAAGACTGTTTTTACTAGGGGGTCCAAATGACATGAGTTCCTTAATCTCATCCAACACCCATAAAAACCCTCTAATACCTGAGAATGAGGACAGTAAAAATCCTGCCTTTGTCTGTTATACTAAATCTTACTTTAGTATAATAAACCAGCCTTTGTGTTTGTACTAAATCCAGTTAGATTTGATATAATGTTACTAAAGCAAAGTCTTTTTTAAAAAAGTCATGAATAAAACATGAAAAATAAAGACTGTAAACAGCTTTCAGCTGTTTGTTTGACAATCAGGCATTTTAACAATTAATAATATCCAGGAGGCAGTAGAGCATAGTAGAGACACTGCTGCTGCTCACGCTTGAATCTTTTATGCTAACACTGGAGTACAGTGCTGCACCTCTTTGTTACAATGCTATCTGACTTTATGTAGACGCACCATTAGTTGGTGCCATGAATTCTGATCATGTGCATTCATATAATTCTTTGACAGCGCTCATAAAAACTATGAACACTGGAAAACAAAAACACTTTTTCTCATGTTTCACTTAATAGGTTTAAATTATGCATGTCTGAGATTGTGTATTTTGTAAAACTGTATACAGTACTCCCACTGCTTACTGCAGTGTAGCGTGATGGCACACCCACATGCTGCAGAGATTTAAAGCCTGTTGAAGTATGACCAAGTGACAGTGTCTCTCCAACAGTGGGAAGACAGAGCAGGTGAGCTGTTAAACCCCCTGTAGGATAAATACACAGCGTTGATGCTCTCAGAGCTGGCAGTGTGGTAGCAGCAGGTAGTCCACAGGTCATGTTTCATGCCACTTTATGATGTGTGGCGGGGGGTGTTTGGGTCTCCAGCCCTGCGGGTTCCCTCTGTCCTTCAGCAGTCTTGAATATTTTATTGATCACTGATGGGGGATGCCTTGCCTTTAAGACGGCAGATGGTCGGCCAACACGCCGGGAGGCAGTTTACTGTGGAGCATTAACCACCTCTATAATACCTGAGGTCAGCAGGGTGATACTGGCGTCAGAGGTATGTGACTGGCCTATGTTAACTGGGATCAGTGCATGTAAATGTCTGCGTGAGGCCGAAAGAAATCTTTTTGGGATCTTTCTTTTACAACAGCTTAACATGTCAATTAAAAGCTGTGAAAATAACAAGACAACCACATAAAGCCAAATATATTCATCCATTTAGTTTCACTTAAAGCTTTTCCTGGCGTGAATTCGAAGGCTCACCGTCACAGAGCTTGCACAACATGACAAAAAGTGTATATATAATATTTTAGTTAATATGAGATCACAGATCCAGGGCGCTGCCACAGAATTTGTATACTTTTATGTTATTGAAATTGTACCCAGCCAAAACACAACACGCAATTATGATCGAACATGAAAAGCTATTAAGTACTGTATTGTGCCATCTGGCTCTGAATGCTTCTCCTGCCTCTGATTGGTTAGCAACTTGTATGGATGCCTCTAATTGGGCCACAGCTCAACAATAGGTGTGCACCTTCAACTGCTGGGTCATGTTCTCCAGCGTGTCATATCAGTCTAAAATATATGTCTAATTTACCTCGCAGTTACCAGCACTTTCTTCAGCCTCTGGCATCAAAATAAACAACTTGTTTTAGCGTGCACTGAGTTTAATGAGTGGAATGCATTCAAAAGTGTGTTTGGCATGGTCCTGGGACAGAAGCCCACAATGAAACTCACTGATCTTCAATTAAATGTGGCCACAGTGGACTGAGTTTTCTACAGAGGATGAATAAATCTATCAAATGTAAGAGACCAAACCTGGACAGTGTAGGCAACTGCAGAGAAAAGCTCGGCCTGTTCTGTATGTGTGGGAGCTGCTCATGTTTAGATGTACTCATTTTAAGATAATACGATTTGCGATTTGTCCTTTAAAGTGTTCAAACAGCTTGTTAAGTCTACATTTGTACGCCTGTTTATCTGGCTGAGTGGTTAAATGAAGCCAGTGGCATTAAGTTGGTTAACAATGAAGCTTTATCCGCGTTGTGTTTTCAACACTCGCTGGCTCAAATTTACACCGGCCATCTGGCTCATAGTCTCCAGAATTCTTTTCATCTCTTATAGACAAAAACTCTTTTAAAGCACTTAACACACACAGCTACATTACATCGCACCGCTCTTAGATATAAACACAATGTTCCACACAGAGGGAATCCTAGCAACGTGGCAGGACGCAGAGCGAGTGAATAAAATGTCATCTAACAAACGGAGAGCTTGTCAGCCACCTAAACCTGGACCGACAGCGTCGCTCTACACTGGAGCCAAATGAGGCCGCAGTTCAGGAATGACTTTTCTTCACAGCCAACGAAAGAGGTCCAGGCCTCCCTTGCTCCACTTTCTAATCCACACACTGTTTACCTCTCTTTCTCCTGCCCCCCCCCCCCCCCCTTTTTCCCTCTCCTCTGCTCTGTGGGCTCTCTCAGCCAACGGGACGGGCTCCAGCAGCCAGCTCTCCACCCCGATTTCCAAGCACTCCCCCACCTCCACCCCCAACAGCCCGAGCCTCAACAACAAGCAGAAGGTACCCGGGCCTCTCCTCCCCTCTGCTGACCTGTCATCTTTTTGTCTCCAACTGCATCCTTTGTTGCTAACTCTGACTTAACTCATGCGATTTTGCCCCTCTGTGTTTGCAGGATCTCTACCTGCCCTTATCTCTGGATGATGACGATTCTCTCGGCGAATCAATGTAGACTCTCCTCCTGCAGCCTGCCTCCTTAATGGCCTGAAACACAGAAGTTTTGATACCTCTGCTGCTTTCCACCTTCACTCACAGTGCCACCTGTTGTGTAGGAGACCCACTCTTTGTCTCTTTTTACGGCCTTAGCCACCAGGGCTATGACACCATTTGCTGCTTGAGAATAACACAAACTACAAACTTCTTTTTTTTTTTTTTAAAGATCAGTTTTGACCTCGTTGTAACAATCAGCTCACCAATGTTCAGGCACATGTTTCCACGTGGAGGTATCTCTCAAAAGGGCACACAGTTCACTGACCAGCAGATTTCACGGTGTAAAAAAATCCACTTTGGTCTCCAACGTTTTGTTAAAGGATGCACTTAATGTTTCAATCACAGAATTCCAAGCAGCAAATGGGTATTTTTAGGGGTGTTAGTCAAAGCGGACTCTTTTGTATCACTTGTATTTGTGACGTTCCTCCATGTCCTCCTGTCCTTCTGGTTAAAGGTGTGAAAGGTAATGGTTCCTTGTCAGAGGAAATCTGTGAAGCCAGATTAAGTCCTTCTAACCCACTGTAAATACTGTGTATAGCTACCCATCGTAACATCTCTGCCCAATGTTCATTGCTGTGCTTCCATAATGTCACTACAATGTCTGTCTAACATTTGCTTAACATGATACAGGGTATGGTCAAAGTAAAAGAAGAACCAAAACATAAAGTCACACCAGAGAGGGTGAGGATGTGTGGGATGCAGCAGCTCCTGAATGAAGAGGATTATTGGTCAGAAGCAAATGCCTCTTCAGTGAAAATTCATGTTCCCAACTGAACATAGTCGTGAGAGATTATAATACCAACATAAGCATGGAGGCCTCAAAATGTTGGCAGTAATTGGCTTTCACCTTGTCTGATCAGGGACAAGGAACCATCCGTCAGAAAAAGCATCCCACAAAGCCCTCAGTGAAGTCTTTACTTTGGTGTTTCCTCTATTTTGACCTTCTACATAGACAGTAGGCTATACATGGTTTATACCCTCTGTGTAGTAGATTTTCACAAACTGCAGTGCATGATATTACTGAATGATTATGAAACTTTGGGCATGTAAAAAGCTGATTTGAAGGACCTAATGGTGCATAAAAACAACCAAAGGAAAAAGTAATAGTCCATTTTAAAAAAGAGAAAAGCAAGCAAAGCCAACACACATTCATAATTTCCCTTTAGACCAGTTGATCACCACAACTGGGTGTGATGTTTTTAATCGTACAATCTGTGAAATTCTGAATAAATAAAGGTCTCAAAGCCAAAGTAGGATTTTTAGATCACAAATTATAAGAAAGGGGAAGATGTGTAACTTTATCAGTTGTAAAATTCTTTAAATATTGTGGAGGAAGCACACCTGGAGATTTCTGCATGTTACTTCTACGACATCAAGGTCAAATCATCCTCATCTGAGACAGTTAGAGTGTTTTATCGGGGCGCTAAATAGTAGTGGGATCTCTCCTATTTTGCATGGCTCAGCATAGTTCTCAGATTCAGGGGGAGATGAAAACATAACGGTTGTCTAAATCTATGTTTGGGTTTCAAATTTTTATAAAGTTTATTAATTTATATCAAGGGTACTCGTCTAGGTTCTTTTTTCGCCTAGTTTTAACTTTGCTCACGTGAGCTGTAAACACTAGTACTTTTTTCAGGCCTCTGTGTGCAACGTCCTATGGCCATACTTCTTTTTCTACTGAAGTTTTCTCAGATTTCTGCAGGGAATCAAGCCTGAGAATCGCTAAATTGGGTGACACTGAAGCACAAAGCAGGGAGCTACTTGTTCATCGGACACTTTAATGTCGACTTGCCAGCATTGCGATGCGTGACCACAATTGATTTCTCGATATATTGAAAAACAATGCTGCACATGTAGCATCCTTTTAGATGAACATCTATGCATTCGGATTCAAGAATAGTTAAAATTATTTTCTGTAGGAATGGCCTTTTTATACCCAACAGCGTAATAAGGAATGAACTAAAACTGAAATGTCCATGCAGTTGTTCCATTGTGATCGTGTGACAGTCTGAGAGTTGTATGTCTAACGAGTGATCCGGTGCCCGCCCTCTGGATAAGCTTTGAATAGCTGATCTCATCAGTCGCTTAATGCTCAAGGCAAGCCATCACCAAACTATCTGGTGCTGTGAATTACACCTTTCTCCTGCAGGGAGTGCTGTCTGCCACATCAGCACAACAGCTAATACGATCAGCTCATCCAAAAGCAGGGACACCTCACTTTACCCACCATTTTGTACAAAAACTCCCGTTTGTTGTCATTTTTCTCAAACTATCGGTTCTGTATAACCTTACACGCTAATAATGTTCTTGTTTCCTTGATTTGTTTTCTACAGCTTATTACAACGCTGCAGCATATAAAGCATTAACAGAAAATGTTGGTTGTCTTGTGTTAACCGGCCCGCCACCATGTAAGATGGATGGTGTGAATTCATCACCTACAGTGGTGCCTTTTTTTTTAGATTACTGTCTTTTGATAAAAGGAAAAAAAAAATGAAATGGGACATCGAAGGCTCGTTCTTTGTTAACAGCTGTTTGTAAAACATTTTTAAACATCTTGAATGAGGAGGCCTCCCAACACACTTTCTTTTGAAGAGTCACAGGACACTTTATCGTGGTGTAAATATGCTCCCTTCCTGTGCTCTTTCATATGTATGCCTTTCTGATCGAATGAATGACCTTTTTTTTCTTGGAAATTTACAATGTCCTTTTTAGTGGTATTTTGCAATGTCACAGTGGCTTGTTTCAGTGCTTCATTCAATGTATTAACCGGTATCCTTTTGCAATTAAAACAGTCGTATTTCACCTCTCTGGTCTTTATTGCAATGACTCAGTGACACACATCTTAGACAGTACTTCGCCTTTCACACTCCTTTTCACTGATGACTTAAACCATGTGTGTGTGTGCGTGCATGCAAATCGTATGTCTACAGCAATAACGGCAGATGCTAAATGTGCGCTTTCTATCGAGAAACATAAATAGATGAAAGATTTGTGAGTTAAAAATAGTGTTGCGTTTGTGCGGAGATCACTACATACTACATAACCATCTCCATCACCATGGGAACAGGCACTCTGTCTCTCACATTTTCAGCGGTGGCCAAACATGTCCAACAACAGCCAAACTGCAAACATCGTCAGTTTGTTAATTCTAGCAAAATACTGAGTGATAATGTTGAAATATGATGTGTCAGGTTCTGCTGTCGACATTATCTTTAGTTTACTTGGAGATCCAAATGTGTGTGTGAGAGGAGGAGGGTTTTATCCAGTCCTGTAATTCTAGTCTGCATCACAAATACTGGTGTGTTTGTACATTCAGTATTCATACTCCTGCAGCCACCCAAAGATCTCTTCATCTATCTAACATGTGGAATATGAGAGTGACATTCATCCGTAAAGATCACATATTCACACACATAATGCACAGAAGCATTTATCTGGTGGTACTGTAGCTCTGCTGTGCAGGCGGACCTCAGCTCATCCCTCTTTACATCCACACTATTAAATATGAAACGTCTTAATGTACATTTATGACTGCATGTTGTTTCCGGGACAGAACAGCACCTTTTCATTGTTGTTATATTGTGCTGGAGAGAGCCTCCTCCTCCCCATGCTGTAGTACGACGCTGGATTTGACACGCTGAAGTTTGAGGACCTGCTCTGGCGGCCTCTACTGCATGCAATTTTTTTGCAACACATAGAGACACACGTTCACCTTAATGAATGTCCTGCCATCTGCTGGCTATGATGTCTGCGTACACTAACTGGACATTTCTCCACAATAGAAAAGCACATTAGATTCCAATAAAACTTGGCTCTTCTTTTGGACCGGCATTCTGCCAAAAACAAAGACAAACAGGATCTAAAATGATGTTATCAGTCTTTATCTCACACTGTAAATTCACTGTAATAAAGACAGTAAATGTTTAACACGAGCACTGACAATTGAATGTCTCTGTTGCATCCATTCAAGTTTGTGTATGTTTGTTAAAGAACTTAAAATCTTAAGAAAACATCAGCAGCAAAAGGTCATTTTTTTCTGTAACAGCCTTTTAAAGTTTCCACAGAGGTGACGTCACAGGGTCTGGCTGTCGTCTGGGTTGTTATCAGCTTGTTCTTTCGTTCTCTGATATCAAGCACAGAAATAGTGATTTATTTTCTGTAGAATGAAATATCGAATGTCACCCAAAACAAGCAGGTATGCAGTTTATGAGCCAATCTGCCAAAATCATTGTTAAATTCAAGCCAAAAGTTGGAGAACAGCTCCGGTAAACAGGCTTTATGGTTCATAGTTGTAATTCCTGAAACCTAGAACAGCAAAGTCCAATCAATACTGGTGAACAATGCTATCTGATGACATTGTGATAAATCCTCGGCATCTCAGTTGACATGTGCATATTTTTTTCCTGCTATTCATTTTGTGCCAGAGTGTGCTCTCTTACAGTCGACCCGCTCCTTGCTCTTGTTCTTCTTGACGACAATAAGGGTTAAAGTTCAGCGCCTTCTGCCTTTGAGAGAAATTGCCTCATGTCCACAAATATTGGATGAGCAGATATGTCTCTCTGACGCGTCCCATCCTGCTCAAATTGAAACACAGTGTCCATTCTGTGTCAGCAAAGTGTGTTTGCGGGGCGATGAAGGGTTTTTACAAAGATGAGAAGGGAGTGAGTCTAATTACGATATGTATCAGTGTGAGACAGATCTCAGCTGGAGAACAAGCAGAAAGCTGTCACAACAGCACCATGAAAAGTCTCTGCTAAGAGGCTGTAATGTTCCTTACGTCAACCAATAACAAGCACTGAACAGAGTAGTGATGCATGAACTGTTGCTAGGTTTGTCCTCTGGGTGGCACTGCAGGCAGGGACATGAGGTTAAAACCTCTGTTATTTCAGTGGGTTTATCAGTTTATGGAATATTTTTCTTGGCCTGAACGAAAGCTTGTGGGAGTGTCAAGAAGTGTAAAGGTTCATCTTCGAGAGAGCATGAATGTACTGAGTAAACATCATAAAAATTACATTTTGATATCTCTTGTGTGCTAGAAAGGTTTGTGTGTGACGAGTCCTCTGGGCACTGTGTGTATCCACTCCAACTTTTGTAAAGATTTGGCCAGAAGATGATGAGATATTTTTCTCTGGACTGAACTGTTGGCAGAGCAGACTGAATGATCATCATCATCATCCTCAGACCCTGCAGGGTGGGACCTGTCTTTTAACAATTTTTTTTTTTATTCTATCAATTTCATTTCATGATGGATTTTTTTTGTAGGAAAGGCATTTTCTGAGTCAATTTATATTAGACATTGCCATTCCCAATGACACTTATACCTATTTCATGCCACTTTTTGTCCCATGTCAGTTCTCTTAATGTCATTTTCTATTTCATAATGTCACTTTACTGTACAGACAGTGTGAAGTCATCAGTTAGCACTCCCTGTCCTCCCTGTCCTCCCTGTCCTCCCTGTCCTCCCTATCCTCCCTGTCCTCCTAGCTTCGCGTAAACAAGAACGCTCAACTGCTACTAAATTTAACCAGTTGAATCAATCACCAAGCTGTAAAATAAACATGGTCCATGGACTTCTGCTTTGATTTGGCTTGAGGAGGCCAGCTGGCTGCAGTAGCTGGTCAAAAAAGTACTGACAAGGGGAATAAAGTGACCCAGTGTTGGTGGGAATAATGGCACTTGCGGGCAAATTGTAAACACTACATTGACATATCACCACCTTTTAAGTTGACACAGTGATACACAGCATACAGTTGCTTTTTATTTGCTCAACCAGCAGTTATGGAACAAAATAATCATATTTGGAGTTGTGTTTCTGGCCAACTGGTGAAGCTAAGTAGACTATTTATTCTCTTTTAGCTTTGCTTTTTTAGTCTCTACCACCTCCTGAGGGAAATTTGTGACTCTTTACCTGCTAAATGCTCCACCATGTTTGCCAGCTAGTCCTGTAACTGTGTCCAACTGCTGCTTGGTGCTGAGCAGGTAGTGTAAAGTGAGTTTTTAGAGCTTTTCCACTGAAAACCGCCGCTTGCTATGGCCAAAGACAACACTGAGTGGTGAGAATGAACCAAAAGAACCAAATTTGCTGCTAAATAATGACCTGAAGCTCACTATAAAATTCTCTGCAGATTCTTCACTTCAAGTGACATCTTTCACGTTGCTTTTACTTTGTCATTTCATACATTATTGTGAAAATACTGATTATTGCTGCTTGAATGTAAAATATTTTAACAATTTTAATGACTTTTACAGTAATGAGTTAATTTCTTTCACAATAGCTCCATAGCTATGAGGGACATAATTAACTTACAATCTACTGATCTGATCATTTAAAAATTGTGATGACCCCTGGTTTCATCTTGGGCTTTGAGCCTATGTTTACACGTAGCAGGGTATTTTGGAAAACAGATATTTTGGCCCCTCCGTTTTCAAAAATAACATCATGCACACAACATTGTTTTCAAAAATGTTGTCGTTTACATGAACCCGGATAAATATGCCATCGAGCGCATCATAACTATGCCAAACCTATGGGTGCGAGTATAAGCATAGGTCGCACATATGACGTTAAGTATTTTCAGTCGCGTGTTGTGACGTTTCAGAACCTAAAGCGCTGTTTAACCCTCTTTACACGCCAACACAATACCGGCTTTTTCAAAAAGCATGAAAACATCTGCGTTTTCCCTAAGTGTAAACGTAGCCTGAACTTGTATCTCTGCTGGCTGTGCAGGTAGCTGATTGGTGTAACTGGGAACACCTGTAGTGCCCAGTGTTCACAGTCCTAACGACAAAGCACAGAAACACCCCACGTTTGGTTTAGTTTAGTTTTTTTCCTTTTCTTTACAACACCTGCATCCACATCCTTCACTCATGCACATCACACAACGCTGATTTCATTGACTTCCACACTTAATGCTGTTAATGTTTGATTTGGTACCCTAATTTGGCCAATTTGTTTGCAGTTGATTTTGCACTCAGGATCTTCCTTTTGTTGGAGCCACTTGAGCCAGGTCATAACTATATTTAAAGAATTAAAGTATTTACAATATTTTGTCAATACTGCACATAATTAGGCTACATCCCCCAAGAAGTGGGAGATTTGGTATTGCTTCCAATTTTGAGTTTGTCATGAAACTGGCATGAAATTGTCTGAGAACATATATATTACCACAAGGAGGAGACCATTTGACTTTGGTGACCCTGTGACCCTTTCCCCAGTGCCACCATCAGACCATGCTTTGGCTGTCTTTTAATAACTAGTCATTTACTCAGCACAGTGCTGGCTGTGGAAGTGACAGCTGTGGGTTATTAGGCCTTACAGATAGTTTGCACTCTCTTTCTACTTTCGCTTTCTAAAGACGTTCATGTCATATTTTGTGTGACTAGATATTTTTTCTCCCCAAACAAGCCTTTTCTCATGAACCTGTGATCATATCTGACACCGTGCATTGGTCCTCTCTCATATCACTGCTAATCCAAACGATCTTCTTTCATTACAGGATTTGCTTCGGTTTCTTCTTCTGCTTAGCTCCTGTGTGGATTTAGCCTCTCACTGTTGGCTCTCTGCAAACATTCTTCATCAGCTTCCTCTCTTTTGCCTTTAGTTTCAAAGCTGGAATTATCCAGACAAGACTGGTCTGTTAGCACGAGTCAAAGTGCTTCTTGTGCTCCTTAAAAGTTCAGCGCCGGCCTCTGAGTGCCTGCCAGTTTGTCAGTTCACTTATAGCTCCAGGATAAGACACAGCTTATTAGCTGTGTTTGCTCAATTTAACTGACCTCTGGCTAACTGGAAGATTCTTCTTTTCTACTGGCAACAAAACATTTCACAGAGATGGACATGGCAAAAGATCCAGCACATACAATGAGACAAGCATCACACGAAACGGATGTGTTCTGTTGTTATATTAGGAGAACAGAAACTGAAGAGGACAAGTTTTTGCTTGTTTCACCTATGAGTTTCCAAGTGGTGGGAGTGAAGGTGTTCGATTTCAGTCTCCCCTTCCCTCCCTTCTTGTAATCACCAGCCTTTGCATAACACCTCCTGCCGCAGAGAGGTGCTCGTCAGACCGGTTTTCAGTCAGTGTTTGTGTGCCAGTGAATACATTTGGGGAAGCCCTCGTGGCCAGAAGTTCAAACTGAAGAAGCTGATTTGGTTTTGAGAGAGGTGTAACTGTGTGTTGTTTGGATGATAGATCTTCTGACAGAAATGTGGGACTGATTTGGACATTTCTCACCGTGGACATTGAATATTTGAGCTCATCACTTGAAGGATAAGACAGCTCGCCACAGGTGAGTGTTGCTTTTATATTACAGGTTACACTCAGTTTCTTGATGCAAGCTTCACCATTCTTATACATTCTGTTTCACTATGGCTTCATGGTAGCAGCTGCAAATAATTAATTTGGTTAATTACCAGCACTTTTAAATCAGACATCAATGCTGTCTTGCCTCTGCCTCACTAAATGACCTGTACTGACCTGTGTCAGACCTCTTTGTGGCCATATAATGCTTTACACATAGGTTTTCTCAGGGGCAAATCGGCGCTAACCATCTTTAAAATGTGACATATCTAAACAGTACAGCAACCTGGTGATATCTGTTGTCATATCTGATCTGATATCTCAATTTTGTTGCTGTGACAACACTGAAAAAGCCTCCAAACAGTGCTCCTGACATGACCTCCGTGCACTGGCACGTATGACAGAAATGTCTGGAATGTGCACCGCTGTCACTTTTATTCATATTACAAAGATTATTCAGAGAATATAAGAGCGAATAATGTTTACAGTCCTCCACTACATTCACAGCCCACTAAAGAAGAGCAAATAACCCACCAAAAATAACCTGCCTGACCACATTAGCCAGGAACTCTCAAACAGATAACGCTCACACACACACACACACACACACACGCACACAAACAGTCTCGTAACCTTTCCTACCCCCTAAACCGCAGAATGATTTATTTTCTCAATCAAAAAATTTGGCAGCCAGCACATTCCTCCCAATGTCATATTACTGAGTTTAGCGACAACACCAGCAGGTAATAAAACAGAGCAAACACAGCCCGGGCGTGGCTGCAGCAATGCACATGCATAAGTAGGCCACTTCTCTGTGTGGGAGGGCAATACGAGCAGGTATAACACCTGGAAACTTCCTTATTGTGGAGCAGGAAGGAATCCTGCTGCTGTCTGAGAGGTACGGTGGGCGTTTATTGTTCCTCTTCTCCCTTCTTCCCAGGGTTTATCTCTGCTTCATCTGCTTTCCTCTCTGAATAATAAATACATGTTTTCTCTGGCTTCTTGTGACGGACAAACTCTCCCTCTCTGTTTAGAGCTTGTTGCTTCAGTACGTTAAATTTGTTATGCTGTAGTGTGTTGTTCCTGGCAAGAATAAGGTATTGAGATTTATCCAAAATGATTATATTGGCACATCTTGTCCAAATGCAGTCTGGAGAGGTCAGCGTGAGGGAACCAAAAGATCAAGAGTTAAAATATCATCATCCTCCAGAGAATACAGCTGTGTTGTTCATCACTTCCGCAAATACAGTTATTCTCTTCAAAATCCGGCCTTGAACACAACTCATGCTACCACTACAGAACTTGACAGTTTCTGTCAAAACCGACACATGAAGTGTCAGTGACACACACTGTGGCAGCCTTTGTTGCCTGTCAGTGAGTGAAGGACGTGTAATTATTTTGCTTTTCTTTCAGTCTTGATGAATAAAAAATGTTTCATTTAAAAGACTGCAGCACACCAGGCTGTTAAAAGTAAGTTTACAACAAATGTCTGGCGAGATGTTACTTTCCATTTGTGGGCTCTTTCCATATAAACCTAATAATACACTGTAATCACAGCCCAGTTTTACTGAAGATAAATACTTCAGTTTTCAGAATGCTGCAAATAACGTTTTATATCTTACCGTACAAGCACTGTACACTCATCAGTGAATCCAGACGGTCCAGAGGGACTCGGGGTCATAGGGCATTCTGCTGTTGATCTGGGAATTAAGATTTATAGGATGCACTTCCACAGGCCTTCTCCATAAAAATGTTCCTGCCCACATAGAGTACTAATGAACCCTACATACAGTGAGAAAACGTCTGGTGCATGTCATCCAACTGCAGCTGTGAGGCTTCAGCGTCTGCACCATGTTCTCCTCTGCTGTCCCGTACAAAAACCAGCACTACAGCGAACTGAGGACAAACTGCATCAAGGACAAGGAACTGTTCGAGGATCCAGAGTTTCCAGCCACCAATGCATCTCTGTACTTCAGGAAACCACCTCCAGGTTCTGTGGAGTGGAAGCGGCCAGGGGTGAGTACGTGGCACAGGTGGTCGTGGTCCATCGCTGACATCCATCAAGCAATGCAGTTATTGCTGCATGGAGTCACATTTTCCTGTCTGAGGTGGCATGTAAATGTAACTATTGTGAAATAACTGGGTTTGGCTCATTCAGTGTAGAGCAGGAGACTTGTAGTATAAGTAAAAAGATCACTGAACCACCACTACACTTGTTATTATGAAGTTCAGTGACACAGGAAGCGGATGCAAGAACATTTGATACCAATTTAGCAACAAACACACAGCATGCCTGTTATAGATCATCAGAGTGTTGATAAAAACTGTTCAAGATGAAGGAATGCCATAATAGATATTTATATGTAAAATAATTTAAATGAACAGGCCTCTATAACCACTCTGTTAGGTTGAGGAGTGTTCGTAAGGTAAGCTGACACCAAGAGTTTGACAAACAGGTGTTATCTTACAGTTCTCTAAAAAATAAAAAAATAAATCAACTAAACCCAGAATTGACTTGCAGTTTTCAGTTTCTTCTCTCTATTTTTTTACAGTAAAGTCTTAGTAATTAAGTGTGTTTTTTTTTTACTTTTCTGTCGTAGGAGATATGTAACGACCCCCATCTGTTCGTGGAGGGCATCAGCTCCCATGATCTGAACCAGGGGCTCGTGGGAAACTGCTGGTTCGTTGCTGCCTGCTCCTGTCTGGCTTTGAAGCCAAACCTCTGGAAGAAGGTGGGTTCATTAATATTGGTAACCAAATATTAACATGGTGTGAGTCGCCAAAGTGCAGGTACAGCAGCACTGGAGGTTGAAACATGCAGGTGACAGCACAGAGCAGGATCAGGACCGCGGGAATTCACCTGAGGGGGTTTGCTCATGAGTAACTGCGAAACCAAATTCCTTTGTCAGAATGACTGATAACTATGAAACTCTCTCTTTGCTGGTAAATAGTATCACCTTATGTCTATATCTTTAGCATCATTTTGGTGCTTATATTCACATTACCAGCTAAAATTGCTGCTAAACCTAGACAATTTAGAAAACACTGCCAAACTTGTAGATGGTTAAGATTCAAGATAAAGTTACAAATAATATTAACATTATAAATCAACAAGAAATTGGGATTAGAGGGCAATTTGACAATAGTGGAAGAGGAACTGGAGAACTCGGAGGATCAAACGTCAGCCACAGGCTTAATGTTCAGCTTTGTGGTGAAAGTTTTGTCTGAAAAATTAATCTCACAGGGTTTTCCCGCTTAATATGACTGAACCAGTGTGAGTCTTTGGAAGGTGTCCAGTGTCACATACTTTGCGCTGATCTTCATAAGATCTTTGTGGTTAAAAGCTCACAAAGTGCCTTGTTCACCAACAAAATAAACATACGTGTCCAAAACTTTAATTACTGTATTATAAACTTTAAGCAATGAATCCCTTTGGGATGACTGGATAAACATTATTTCCAGTATTTTCATTCTCAAAAGTGTTCTTCACCAAACACTGCAACAGGAACTGTGAAAATATATGTTTATTGCATCTACATTCATCCCTTGTGTAATATTATGTATTTTGTGAAATAAACATGGTACATCCATCATATTCTTAAAATCTTACTAATTACACTACATTAGGCCATTGTGTTGTGTGTCACGCATTTGACATTTGTTGTGTTTTGTGTGTTTTCAGGTAATTCCTGACCATACGTATCAGGAGTGGGATCCAAAACACCCGGAGAACTACGCTGGAATCTTCCACTTTCAGTTCTGGGTGTTTGGAGAGTGGGTGGATGTGGTGGTGGATGACCGGCTGCCTACAGTCAACGGAGAGCTCATCTACTGTCACTCGAAAGACAACAACGAATTCTGGAGCGCTCTGCTGGAAAAGGCCTACGCCAAGTCAGTGAGCTTAAACCACACTGTCCCTTTTGCAGAAATCATATGCGATAATAGACTTTGCAATGCATAATATAACAAAACAGTTTCTGCTTTATATACATTATACAAAGCAAATAAAAATAAGTGTTCACTTAAGATTGCATAAAAAAAATACAACTATTCAACCGTGATTCCAAGATAGTTCCAAGATTACTTCTAAGTAAACTTGTGATCCTCTTCTGTGTCCAGGCTGTCTGGCTGCTATGAGTCCCTGGAGGGGGGAAACACTGGAGACGCTGTGGTGGATTTCAGTGGAGCTGTGGCTGAAGCCATCAACCTGGAGAAAGAACAATACTATAAGGACCAGGAAAGACTAGACCAGCTGTTTGAGGATCTCCTTAAAGTCTACGACCGTGGAGGAATCATAAGCTGCTCCATTAAAGTCTGTGCTCTTCATGAATGTATGCTACTTTGTCTCTATACTTCAGAGAAGCTGGCCATAAAAGACTGTTTTTATCATTTCATCAGGCTCAGCCACATGAAATTGAGCTCAAGATGGCAAACGGGCTGGTGAAAGGCCACGCATACTCAGTAACTGCAGTGAAGAAGGTGCGTTTGGGTCACGGGCTGCTGGCCTACTTCAAGAATGAAACCATTCCTCTGATCCGCATGAGGAACCCCTGGGGCAAGACTGAGTGGAAAGGAGCCTGGAGTGACAGGTGAGAAGCGATCTGACTTCATTTCTTCTCCACTCTCTCTTCTGTCAAAGGTGATACTTTTCGAAATGTAACACTCACTGCCTGTAGATTTAAAAGATGATCATTTGCTTTGCTTGCTGGTTGTTAGCTCTGAAGAATGGTCAAAGGTTGGAGATACAGAGAGAGGCCATCTTGGCATCACAGTGGAGGATGATGGGGAGTTTTGGTGAGTGATTAAGTTCCTCTAATTCCAGCTGTTCACCTGTGGAGTTTATCTCCCTTTCAGAGTATTACACTATGATTTCTCTTCATATCCACAGGATGTCTTTCACAGACTGGTGCAAGTTCTTCACAGATGCAGACGTTTGCCGTCTCATCAATACTTCTCTGATCAGTATCCACAAGACATGGCATGAGGCTGTGCACTTTGGGAGCTGGACCAAAAACGCAGAGCCGCTGTTAAACCGCTGCGGCGGCTGTGCTAACCACAAGCAGACATTCCTGCAGAACCCACAGGTACCGCAGGCTCTGGGTGGACCCTCTCCTCACATCACCTGTGCTCATGCACATATTCACTCCCTCTCGACTTCTTCTCTTACAGTACTTGTTTGATGTCACAAAGGAGGTCGATGAGGTCCTCATCTCCTTACAACAGAGAGACATGAAGATCCACAGAAGAGTTGGTCAAGGAGAAAATCTCAGCATTGGCTTCAGTGTTTTCAAGGTGACAAACATTTCCACCATCATACAACCCTGATTCCAAAAAAGCTGGGACGCTGTGTAAAACATAAAAGAAAACAGAATGTAAACTGTATTTCTGAACCTCGCTCCATCCTTGCTTGTGAACGGCTGAGCCTTTCCACGATGCCCCTTTCATATCCAATCATGATACTGTCACCTCTTAGCAATCAACCTGTTTACCTGTGGAATGTTCCAAACAGGTGTTTTTGGAACATTCCAGAACTTTAGCTGCTCCCGTCCCAAAGTGTTTGAAACGTGTTGCTGCATCAAATTCACCATAAGCATATATTTACAAAAACCAATGATGAGGTATTACATTAAAAATACTGTCTCACTTTTTTCAATTGAGTATATATAAAAAAGAATTAGATATCATCACATTCTGTTTTATTTATGTTTTACGCAACATCCCAACTTTCTTGAATGTAGGGTTGTACCACATTGATCTAATGAATGTTGATCTATAACTGCGTGTTGCATGATGAGCACCAAAAGACTCAGAAACCAGTGGGAAATAACCGTATGGGATTTGAAGGGATTGTGAAACATTACGCAGAGATGATGGTGAGATAGACGATAGATGAGTTCAGAGGAGGTGTGCGTCTGGGATGAGGTTAGTCTGAGGTCAGTTAGATTTGGGGGAAACAGGGTGACATTTTGGCTTCATTCTGGTAAAAGAGTTTGGCTTCGTTTGACTTTTCCGCTCATTTGTTGAGCAAACAGTGAACGGTTGTTGGATATTTATAATGACATGCAGACATTCCTCGGTAGGTTTATCAGAACCAAAACAGACCATTTCAACAAGAGGCTAAATCACACATGATTACGCACAAAAATACACATACTTCAGTTGATTGTTTCAGGCTGAAAAACAGAGTAGAACCCAGCATGTTTAGTAACGATTTCTTCTGAAGGTGGAAAAAGGTTCAGACGCCGGCGTTCCAGTATGGAGCAGCCATTACAGAAACCTCATGGGCAAATGTGGTGGTTGCTGGAGAAAAAGAAAGCCATGAATTGGAATTCCTTTTGAGTTATGTAATAGATTAAATTAAATTCATTTCTACAGCAACGAAATGAAAAAGTCTGATTCACTGGTCGAAAAACATGGTTGTATCTCAACCATGGCGTCAGTTCCTGGCATTTACTGAAAACCTGCCTACATCACCTCCACCCGAAGAGCAAAAAGTGGGACAGTTCCTGATCTCTTTATATAAGAAACAAAGGTGACCTGAAGTTATGATGAATCAATCCAAATTGAACTTACTTTGAATGATAAAACACTGCACGTGCTGATAATATTTAACATAACAAGCTAAATTAAACCATTTCCTGCACATAATGTTGGCTATAACAACTTTATGTGTAAATAATTGTGTCTTGAGCATTTATAAAGATCGTTACAACTCAGAGTTTCAACAGAGGCCTTAATTAAATGAATTGCAAAATCACTGCAGTCCTCTCATACAGCTGTAAAACTTGCCGAACTAGATTTTATCCTACTTGCCGGGATTAGATTGTCACATTCAGATGAGGCCACGTAACCTTAAGCGGCAAAACTGACATCACATTTCCTGTGATGTGATTTACTTGTCAGAGATCTGGCTAAGTTCAAACACACACTATAGACTCTTATCATGCTGACAGAAGTGGTGCCAAAGGGCCAGGTTCATGGCAGAAATAAAAGATGATGCCACAAAGAGCGACTGTGTGCACACGGCCTGTTGAACTGCTGCGAGCCTGAACCTGAATTTGACCTTTGTTTTCTATGGTCATCATGGGAGTGATGTATCCTCCTCCATTATTATGATTATTATGTTAAAATAAAAAAACTGCTCCAACAAGAGGGATAGGCAGTATGACCACTGAGCCAGTCCAACAGGATTTGTTTTTGCTTCTTGCCTGAGTGACACACCAGTCATCTTACCAGTGCAATGACCGTTTTAGCCTTTAGTACTTTGAGTAACACAGTAATGCAGTATGTTAAATTCAAGTTCTATTCACTGTTCTGCCACCAGGAGGCAGAAGAATCTACGCAGACAGCAAATCATAAATCCTCTAGATGCTGTTTAAACCTTAAAAATCGAACTGTTTATCTGTATTACACCTTATTATAAGTATATGTGTTGTGCATTATGCACATATTATGCTGCTCATACATTTGGGCAGCATTTATTAAGTCTCCAGTGGGCTTATAAAGGGAAAAAAGTATCCTATGGGTTACAACATTATCCAGGTTTCTGTTCATCTGTGTGCAGCTGTGTCTTGATTTCTCACCATATAAGTTTTATGTTCTGCACCACAAACAAAGAGTGCTCAGAGACCTGGATAAGGTGCTTACATGACACAGTATGCTAGATAAGTAACCGAGAGAAGGCCTAATCCAGCTTTCTGAAACAAAGATAATGTTTACATGCACAAACGCATAACCAGGATCCCGCAAAGACTCAGTCGTAACCAGGATAAAGGCTCATATGTTGTTAAAACGCTTGCCTCTAAACCTTTAAAGATACTTTAAAGCTGCTCAGTGAAGTCAGTGATTTGTTTTGTGAACTGAAGCCCAGGTGGTTTTCCTTTTCCAGGTGGAACTGAACAGGAAGTATCGCATGCATGACATCCTGACCCAACAGTGTGTGGAGACATCCACCTACATCAATGCTCGCACAGTGTTTCTGAGAAGCATGCTGCCACAGGGCCGCTACGTCATCATCCCCACCACCTTCAAGCCTCAGACGCTGGGGGACTACATGATCCGAGTTTTTACCGATGTGGACTCAAACTGCAGGTACGTCAAACCAGTGACAGTGTGTGTTGGCCTGCAACGAGCGTAAATCAGCAGCATGGCTGTGTTTTAGGTTGTCAGACAGAAGTGTAATGTTCACATATCTTACAATTATCAGGTCTTAAGAGACACTGCAGGGAAATACAGAACAGCTGTTCATTTCAGACACTGCTGGATGGATAATATCCAAGGAAAGCACTCAAAATGAGTGTTCTGGAGAACAGAGACTATAAAATTGTGTTCATATTAAATCACTTATAAAGTTACATCCCTCTCCGACTGCTTTTCTTGGCCAGAAATTTTGTTTTGCCAGATTTTGACGTTCTTGTTGGCAGACCTAAACACAGAATGTTTGCTCACAGGTCATCTAAGCTGGCTGGTCCAACCAGTGCGGTGCCTGTGAAACATAATGTCACCTCCTTCTTCCAATTTTCTGATAGCACGATCTATTGGCCAGAGTACCAAGATATAGGAACTCTTTTGCTCTCGTGGTCCTTAAATCCTCCTCTACTCTGACAGGGAGCTGACAGAGGATAAACCAAGGGTAAGATGCTGGAGTTCGTTCCTTGGATACCCACAAGTTGTGAGTCATGTCTATGTCCACGGAGCCGAGGGGCTGCAGAACCAGGACAGTACAGGAGGTTAGAGGACTTCACACCAGCCACACTTCACAACATCTTCTAATCACTGTGCCTGTAGCTCCGTAGTCGACCAAATCTTTTCGTCTTTTCACGCAGGTGCGGACCCCTATGTGATCATCTACTGTGAGGGCCACTCTGTAAAATCCACCATCAAGCAGGACACCTTGCAGCCAGAGTTTGCAACTAGTGGCATTTTCTTCAGGAAGAAGCCCAGAAAGCCCATAACTGTGGAGGTAAGGTGGCTGAACACAAGTAGTTTTGACGATGTGGCAATTCTTTCACAAAAAAACAAAACTGAATGTAGACTCATGAGAAAAGCACAGCTCCTCATGTGCTTTCACAGGCACATTTTTCACATTTTTTAATTAAAAAACTGAATATAATTTCTGTCATAACCAGTCCTCTGTCTGTAGATTATACATAAAACTGCATCACAAAACATTCTATACATTTCAAACTGACTGGTCTCCTTCAGGTGTGGAACAGCAACGCGGTGAAGGATGAGTTTATGGGCCAAGTGGTGTTGTCCGGGTTGGTGAAGGACACCTCTGACCCTCAGAGGCTTCAGCTGAGGAAGAGGGGACGGCAGATGGCAGATGAGATGCCCGGCAGCATCAGCGTGAGGATCATCACGTCTACTCAGCTAACGGCCATGTGACCTCGGGCCTGAGAGACGCCTGAAACTTTACCAGTGCTGAACTATGTGGAGTGTGAAACTTGACATGTGGCATCATTGAGGAACAAGCAGTGGTTCAACCTTCAACCTGTTTACTGCTGGACGCTTGTGTGTGAGCAGAATTGTACACTATTAATTACATGTTGGTGAGTTATTTACAAAGCTGAGAGGTGAGCAGGGCAGCAGTTGAGAGACTGAATGTCAATTCCTGTTTTTTTATCCAAATGTTTACTCGTTTTAATCATCTTAATTATATTTGAAATCATTTTTGTGTAACTTATAATGCATTTTTATATTGACGTTTTGCAAGTTGCTTGTAAAGATATCAGATGTTACACCATAGATACTGTGAGCGATGTGGCAGTAATTTGTCATTTAAGTCTTATCACACCTCTATATTCACCTTTATGTACAAAAACTTAGCACACGTAGGACACATATTTCATGTATCATCTATTTCTTTCATGCATCTTCGGCTCCTTTCTTCCATTAGTTCATATCATTTTTTATAATCTCCTGACTATAAAGAAAATGCAGAAACCTGCACGGCATAAAGAATCACAATAGCCTTCAAGCATTGCCACAACTCTGGTTTTCTTCCTCTTTTTATTTCAGTCCAGTTCCCAAACTGCAATATTTTGTTTTTTTATTTTTTTTACACTCAAGACACAGCCATGCACAATTCAAAGTTCAAAAAGTCTATTGCTTCAACCACAATTAAAAATAGTTTATCCAAAACCTCGTTTCCCCGTCGCTCATTTGTCCTTTTTCAAAGATGGGGAAAGGCCTGCTGAGGTATGCCAGATGGATCAGCAGTTTTACAAAGCTAGAC
The DNA here is from genome assembly GCF_039877785.1 of Chaetodon trifascialis. Classification (NCBI taxonomy): domain Eukaryota; kingdom Metazoa; phylum Chordata; class Actinopteri; order Chaetodontiformes; family Chaetodontidae; genus Chaetodon; species Chaetodon trifascialis. Next base: position 14,695,180 of record NC_092071.1, on the reverse strand, counting down.
AATAATAAGAGTAATAATAATAATAATGATAATAATAATTTAAAAAGTAACATTTTTTGTCTTTGTTCCATTCTCGATACACATTAATAGAGGAATTTTCACACCACGTGTACAGGTTTACACATTCAGAAGATAGGAATGTACAGGAGCAACCACAGAAAAGGGGCACGTCGGCGGCGTCTCTCGTCACCTTTGTGCTCATAGTTCAGACCTGTACATGGGGCAGAGGCCAAACGTCCCGGGGCCGGCGGAGCTTCCTGACAGGCCACCCACACCTACCGCACACACACATACATGTACTAACACTCAGCAGTGGTGCTCAGGACAGGCTGTGTGGGCCCGCACACAGAGTGCTGCATCCGTCGGCGCTCTGTCCAGATGAAGGAGTGTCCTTTAAAGCCCAAACAGGAGAGTCGGATCCAGGAGTGCAGAGACAGCGTGTGTGTTCGTTTTTCTCTTTTTTGATTTTACCAGGGTGCAAAACATTTATTGATACATACCATAGAGCAACCTGAATATTGTCATTTTAAGTTACATAATTCTGAAAAAGGGGGGGGGGGGTCCCATCATATTTACATACATACATACATATCCTAACAATCTTAACCTATCTGGAGATGAGATACAGTGTATAGTTTGTTTTTCATGCATGAATTCTGTTGCATCCTCCTGTCTAACATCACTCCTTCATCTTCTGTACATTTGCTGTACAATGGAGGTACAATATGACTAAGCAGCTACCCTGCACCTCAGAGTCAAGGTGGACAACACGAGTGAGGCATCTTCTAGTGCAGATTGAGGTAGCCCCCTAACACACACAAGCACGCGCGCTCACACACGGAGGGACGCTACATGGGAAATGCCTGACGAAGCTACCAAACACGGACACAAAGTAGATAACTTCTGTACAGGAATGAGTTAAAAGCTAACCAGGTATGGAAGGAATGTTAGCAAACAATATGAACCTCTACTACAGTTTCTATTTTCAGTGCTCATCAGGACAAGGTACAATCATGAAATGGCACTCAGTACTTCGCTCAGTGGGTTACATTCCCGCTCTCTAATCTGCAACGCGGTCAAAAAACCACCACAAAGCGTAAAGATATATGGAAAAAAATAAAAAAATCACATAAGACACCATTAAAAGACAAAAGGACACTGAAGCATGAAGGAGCAGCATCTTGAATACCACAGGAGAAGGCTGGGAGGGGGCAGGTGGGCGAGGAGGACAGTCGGTGCCCGGTGCCTCGTTAGACATGAACGTCTTTGTATATTCAGAACAGGCAGGCCTGGTTTTTGGTTGCCATTTAATCCAAACATGAATAGTCGCACTCACATAATGTATTCTGCAATATACGAAGACTTAATGACTCTTCTGCTTCTGAACAAACAGAAGTCCTTCTCTTATCTACATTTCTGTTCACTTTAAGTTTAACTGTTCTATAGTTGATGAATGACATAATGAGGAAAATGTCTTTCTCCCTCGATGTCACGCTGCTGTTTGTTGTCTGAGTGATCGTTTTGGATTGAAATCAGCATATTTTCGGTCTGCGTTATTCTCTTTGTCAAGGGGCATCATTCCCGCTTAAGGTATAAGGTGACAGGGATGCTCAGGGCACTATGGGAAAGTGAGACAATGCGTAGCACCAGACCTTCAACTCACGGTAGGTAAATAATCACATGACCATCTGTTTGCCACTGTTGTAGAAAAAAGCTCATTTGAAAGGCTGAAATGTTGGTCCACTGTGTGCCCGCACCTCAAAAAGAATAATCCAACACCCAATATAGGTATATTAATGAAAAGATTTATACTCTGTTGAATCTCTGATTTAGTATGTATCTGGTGTAATGAAGAGGTTGCCATTAATTAAGACAGATGTTGAATTCTCTGCCCAATTCTGATTCATTTACAACATTGAAAAACCAAAAGGAAAGCCATGTGTACTGAATATCTATGGATAATTCTATTTGAGATGCTTGTACGCAGTGAATGCTACAGTTTATGTATGCACGTGCTTAAGAATGATCTGTGGACTTTGCACACTGCAAGATGAAACTGGCATTTCTGGAGTGTTCAGTATCAAATGTTGACTTATGTTTGCGACACATCACCTACATGTCAGAGCAAACACGTGTCTAGAACTGCAACCCCCAACAATTGAATATGCACTTTCCTTCATTACATTTAAAATGACATATTTGCATGTGTGATCTACAGCTGAGTCACTATAATTATACATGCTGCACTACAGTGCTGGTTTAATTGTTTTATGTAGGCAAATTGTGCACAGTGTTTCAATATTTAAAAAATCAGCGCATTAAATATAATATGTAGCCAGTTAGAGAGAAAATCAGCGAATGAACTGCAGCTAACCTGAACTCCAGCGACTCTACAGCAGAGACTGTCTGGGAGAAGTTGGCTCAAATCAAGTACAAGACAACATGAAGCAGACTCGTGAAGGATGTTTAAAGCTGGCATTATCATGTGAAATTATTCCTGACTGTTTCCCCTGTAGCTGCACCCCTACACACATTCAATCACACGCATACACACATAAATATGCCACCTTGAGATGTGACAATCTGCAGAGGAGTAGCAGTGTTTCTCCACAGAGCCATAGTCATGCAGGCAAAGGTTGGGTCCCAGAGTCACTCTCTCACATTGGCTGGTTACTGCAGGTGCAAGTGTGGCCTGATTGTGCTCCATGGAGGGACTAGAGGAATGAAAACCAAGCCTAAAGCTGGGCAGGGAAGGAATCACGGCCTCTTTAGTTATGTCAGTCTCTCCCTGCTGACATTTCCTCTTGAAAATGAGCACATTTTCTTTTCGATTTTTTCATCGTATTTTCTTAGTTTGGAGAGCGACTGCTGCCAAACAAGACATATGACACAAAGAGATGTGCACAGTTTGTACACACACACACACACACACGCGCACACATACTTGTGATGGGCTGCTCTACATGTACAGAGTGCTGGAGAAGTAAACGAGGAGGCAAGGTCTGTTCAGCAGCGTGGGCCGAGAGGCTGCAAGGCCAGATGTCCATCCTACATATGAGGCCTGGGGGTCTTTTGTCCTTGTGCTGTCACTGTAAGTCACACAAACCCCCTCCTTGTGCTGTCGCTGTCACGTCACCCACCACCCATACACCCAAGCCCCTGCCCCCATGAACGCACACATCACAGGCAGGGCTCCAGCCTCGGGTGGGGACACCTAGGGCACACCCTAGCGACTGCTGTTCTTTATGGCTTCCTTCGCAGCTACAATCAGAGGCGTCAGGCTGGATAGAGGCTTCGCCAGCTTGAGGAAGGAATGCTGCAGAGGACAGGAAGGAAAAAAAATGTAGGTATGGAGCTAAAGGGAAATGTATGCAGATGAAGAATTGGGGATAATTGATATTTAATCAGCAGGACATGAAGAGAGCAGGAGACAAAGCTGGGAGACTAAATCTTGATAAGCTCCTCAGGTCTTTATTATTATTAACTAGCAATTCCAGGAATAAAGTTCACAGGATTCAACAATGCTGTGTATTTATGCATTATTAAATCATTAGCACTAACACAGATTGAATCAGGTGAGATTCTTCTGCAAGATCCTGAATCCTTAAGATCTTTGATCCAAGATCAGAGCTATGAGTATGCAGTCTTCCCTCCTTCCTTTGATATCTTCCAGTGAACCAGAATCTAACTAAAGTATTTGTCCGTTTCCTTCAGTTGTAAGTTTTAAGTTATAACACCGCCTGGCGGACACTACATCACCCTTATAATTGTACCATATTTCATTCAGATATTGCATGTTGCAGAAGTGTGTGTATGTGCATGCATGTTTACTGAGCATCGAGTCTCTGTTCTACCTGCAGCAGCTCCTTGGCAGAGCCTCTGCGGTCCACATCCATCTCCAGACAGCGGTTGAGGAAGTCTCTGAACACAGACGACAACCTCTCTGGGTTCTGCAGCTCTGGTGTCCCATTGGTAGCTATCAGGTACAGTGCCTGGAAAGATGGATGAGGTAAAACAGACCATGAAATCACGGCATCACACTGGAAGCATACTGTGTAACCACTAGTGAGGTAACATCATGAGTCCTGTGCTGTGTCTCACCCTGAGTGGATTCTCATTCAGGTAGGGCGGTTCTCCCTCCACCATCTCTATCGCCATGATTCCCAGAGACCAGATGTCCACTTTTGGGCCATAAGCCTTCCGAGTCACCACCTCTGGTGCCATCCAGTAGGGTGTTCCCACCATTGTGCTGCGCTTGTTCTGCTCTGGAGTGATCTGGGCACAGAAGCCAAAGTCGGCTGCAGAGGGAGACAGAGGGAGGGAGGTGCAGCAGTGTGTTAGACTATGTATTTGCATTTTTCTTTTACTTTGGGTAAGTTTACCTACCCCCCCAACACCCTCACCCGTTCCCACATGCGCAAGTCTTTGAGTTTTGTTGTAATGTCTTACTATGTTGCTTGTGTGCTGAGGTGTTTTTTCCTAATCCCACACTGTGCCCCCCCCCCCCCCTTACAGGAGTCTAATTTGGGATTTGCTTTTTTTGCCTCTTCCTCCCTCTTGTTCTCCTTTTTTCTCATCTAAGTAAACGGGGTGCTGATCGCTTGATTGTGCAGACCCACAGTTCTCCCGCTCCTGTACTCCCCATGTTATGTGTCATTGTTCTTTTCATGTTTCTTGGACGGGATGTAACTGAAATGAAATTTCCCCTCCGGGGAACTAATAAATGCATTCTGATTCTGATTCTGAATCTGATTTTATGATTGATCAAAAAAGTGAAGACTTACTGAGCTTTACGGATCCGTCCATACCCAAGAGGATGTTGTCACTTTTTATATCTCTGTGGATCACCTGGTTGGAGTGGAGGAAATCCAGGGCTTGAAGACACTGAAGAGAGAGACAAAAGCTTAAAAATAAATCTGATAGACACCCACTCATCAGTGAAGCCTTTACTCATCACACATTTGGACAGAATATTTCTCTTGGCTGGGTGAAGTGTTAAAATTTTTGTTCCAGTGTCTAAAAGTGTCCACCTGGATGTAGGGGTCAGATCGTTCTGGCCACAGAAGCAGTGGGCGGTACTGCTGATGTCTTCACTTGGCGTCTTACCTCTCTGCAGACTGCAGCAATCTGGCCCTCGTCCATGCAGGTCTCAGTCACTACATCTGTCAACGAGCCACCGGCCAAGTACTCCATCACCACCCATAGCTCATCTCCTACCAAGTAACTAAAAAAATCAAGGGAAAAAGAAGAAAAATGCCAAAATTTCTTGTGGTTTTAGGTTCAGTCGTTGCATTGACAAATCAATAATCTAGGCATGCTGGTATGTGTGCAGAGAATGAGAACAAAACTTCCCAAGAAGAGCACAAAAAAGTATCTTTTCAGTTTAAGATGTACTTCATGATGCAGAGTCAATTACAACACACAGTAGGTGCTCAAGCTTTTTACTGCCGGCTGTGAACAACAGCAGAATGTACTGAAACAATGTGATAGAAACTGAGTGATTGTGTAGTTAAATTCTTGTCTAAGTTTTATAACAGCAGGTGGCAGTAATGCACCTTCAGATGAATGCTGACTACCATTACAAGGTAAAAGGAGGAAGAAGAAAGAGCCGAAGAAGAATAAAGGGGATCTGAGAAGCAGGCCCTCAATGTCATTATGGTGACAACATACATTAACCTTGTCCCAGTTCTGACTGCATTTAAGTTGCTAGTGGCAAATGAACATCAGCTACAGTAAGACTGCTGCATGAGTTCATGTCTGTCATAACCTTGAACTATCAATAATAATAATAATAATAATAATAATGTACATACACTGCAAAAGCTCTAATAACTGTGCCGTTAAAAGCTGTTAATGTCTCTTTAGAGTATTATGAGACTTTGTATGGGCCTTGTTTTTCCTGTACTGTGTAAATGTGTGCAAAGGTAAATTTATGTATTAAACCGCTAATGCAGAAATTAGTTGTCATTACTCAGTCAGAATATGTATTGATGGCAACTTTGATGTTCAAGTAATCATCTTTTATCAGTCCTTTAGCACACAAAAATGCCAAACAAATGCGTGGATTTACTGCTTGTCTCTGTTACATAGCAGGAAACTGATTATCTTTAAGCAATGCGAAGACATCACCTGTGATGGCCTTGAATTTCTCTTTTGAGGTGATCCAAAATCTAATAATGTCTGAAGAAAGGCGACCATATCTAGACCTTGACCTCAGGTTTGTGATAACAATAGTGTGAAAAGTGTCTCTGAATGTGAAAAATAACCTGTCCAGGTAGTTCACTATATTGGAGTTTTTGTTTTCCCTCATCACCAAGATCTCATTGATGATCAGCTCTTTCTTGGGCTGCTGCTGCAGGTTCATCTGCTTGATGGCCACCTGAGAAAACAGACAAGGAATCTGTGGCTCAGAGCGAGAGTAAGCCTGGTGGCTTAGCAAGGAAAAAGAAATAATATACAGTATGAGAATGCTGCGTAATCAGAATCTGACTTACCTCTTGGCCGGTTGCTATGTCGATGGCAGTGTACACAGTGCCGGACGCCCTGGTGAAACACAATGTCAGAATCTCATTAGTGATATGCAGCTTAAATGTTTTAAAATTACACTGATAATCACACAAATTCACAGTTCATGTCCTCTGTTTTCAAGCATATACTTCAATGGAATTACAGTATGTTCATCATCATTTTATTCTGTCACTACTAACAAAGTGCCACTTAGAGCACAATTAACTAAACATGAAACCCAAACTCTGCTGGGATGGAAGGACATAGTGAGAGGGTGAGTTAGCATGTTAGCATGGCTAAACGGTTTTATTCCGGCTTTATTGGTGCCAGAGGCTTAGAGAGTGCTTATTTTACCACAGAAACTCCACTGCGATTAAATTACCTTAGCAGTGATGAGCACCAACACTGGATCCACATGAAATTTATGGCTTCCAATAGTTGGTCAAAGGAATGGTATGCAGCCATTCTGTCCTTATTTGGAGGCGCAACTCATGACACTAAAAACCTTCAGCTGTGAATTTCTGCTTCTGGTCTTTCTCTCTTTCTCTTTGCTGCCGACTGCACCTGTGCACTGTCAGGAGCTATGAATAATACAGCTCAGTTCCTGGTACTAATAAGTTGCAGATAGCCCGGCAGAGAGTAAATAGACTGTTATCTGCTGTTTAAGATAGGAGCTTCCTGATCAAATATGGAAATAGTGAGCACGAGCAGATAACGACCGCACAGTTTTTATCTGTGCAGATGTGAACAGAGAGAGAGAAAGAGAGAGATGGCTGGACTAATCTTGCCGTGGGCCATTTCAGGATACAGGTCTCATTTCCTCTCTACTTAGTTTTCTTGCAGTCGCTCAACCTGACCCTGCCTCTGTCTCACTGAAGTGGTCACTGCAGCTCTGTCTCTCCTGGCGAGAACTGACTGCTCCTGAAATTGCTCTATTTCAATAACTGTAATGACTGGTTTATGACCATGGGTGGACTTACCCTTGTCCTATTTTCTCGAAGCGTGTGTACTTCTTTTTGGGATCCCCCACGCTCACAATACTCCCTGAGTCAGAGAGAAAGCAGACATATCATGATTGAGCATGTGTGGGCGCACACAGCCATGGTGGCCTTCACGCAAACACACAGAAAACATCGCTGAAATAGAAAAAGTTCTGCTTTTCTACTTCAAACATCTCCTGCCTCCAAGTGCGGCATCTCTTCTTCACCGTGCGTGCTGGTAATTTGTCTATGGAAGGCCACAGTTAATGAAAAAAAAGCACTTCTCTTTCCACATTTGATTTCATTAGTTCTCCCTGTTCTTTCGCATAATTTCTCAAAACACACAGAATTGGTGCATAAAAGTAATATGTGGGAAAACAGCCACTGGAATCCAGCCTGTCTTCTGAACCACCACTCAGGGAATTATTCAACAGCGAGGTCACATCCTCGGTATTGTTTTTGGGAAGGAGGACTTCACACTCTACAGTTTTGGACTATTATGAAATTTTTCAGAGTCCATATATTTAAATTTTACATTAAGCATTCAAAAATTGAAGAGATTTTAGGATTTCTCCACCACAATAGCTCCTTGCAGGGTGGAGAACACTTTTTGCAGTCATTTCCAAAGACACGCAGGAAATATAAGTTATAAGAAATATGAATTCAATGAATGAAGATCTCTTACGGCCCTCAGTGCTTCTAAAACTCTGCCCTGATACACACAAACTCATGTGCAGCTCTAAAGACACGTACTGAGTCTCTCCAGAATCTCCTCATCCGTCATTTTGGACTTCTTCCTCTGACGGTCAGTGTGGCGATACATTGTGTTGGACGTGTTCTCGGGCTGGACCTGCGACTCTGGAGGAGTCAGCACTTCTTTGACGGGGGTGGGAGGCTTTGGCGGGTCCATGACGGAGCGCGTGTAGATCTGCGTGGAGGAAAGCGTCAAAGACATGCGGAGGGGATTGCAATCGCAGCAGGTGGATTTCACCAGTCGGACCACGTAAACTCACAGATTTGGTGTGCTCAGGCCGAGGTGCAATGACCGGCGGCAGTTCGTCGTCATCATCCTCATCTTCCTCCTCCTCCTCCTCTTCCTCTTCTTCCTCATCCTCCTCTTCTGACACAGGTGGAGCGATTGGGGGCTCTGACGATGATGTTTTGGCAGCCTGGGGGGTGGACATGTAAGTGAGTGTGGATGCATGCGCCATGTAACAGCATGGAATTAAAAGAAAATCCTCCATTTTTTCCCCAAATTAAACAAAAATGTATTTTCTCAGCCTGCAAACTCCAAACCAGCCGTGTGCAGAGTTTGAGTTCTGGCCAGCGGAGTTTCAAAAGAACTTTCTCTGACACACAAGCTGCAGCGATGGTGAATTAATTCTGAAATTGCATTGACCATATCAAAGATTCAGATCATATCATCAAACATGTTATTCATGAGCGCATGTCATCATTGTCAACAAAATACAGTCAATCTGTTGTGATACAGTGTGAAAAAAACCACAAATGAGTGGGGTTAAATTGTCGGGAGCCATTCTGTTAATCGTGGAGGGATGTATATGAGTCCAGTGAGAGCTGAAGAGACAAAAGAGTGAGTTGCCATTCAGTGCAGTTTATCTGAAGGTTCTTAAGTAACAGACTGTTAAATATTTAAGTGTGCTATAGGAGAAAAACATGCTGCCACATTGCAGTGATGTGCAATATGGTGATGAACTGTAGACATCCTCTTGATATGGAAGATACCTTTTACAGTAACAAGTGTGATTAATAAGCTCAGGCATATCTATTATGCCTAATGCTCAGCCTTTATTCCCAACCCCCATCCAAAACTCTGCTAGCCTTGGATCATCTTCCTCTTATGGAATGGAAACATTTCATCCATTTCCAGTCCCGTCATGCATAAATGAAGCAGTGCAGCTTAGTTCTAGTGATTAAAGGGAAAGGGTCTGGCTGAAGGAAAGTCCCAGTCCTTCATTCAGACGTACTGGGCCTCTGACCTGCTCCAAGGAGGGCTGGGCCAAGACTGCAGTGCAGAAATGAGCGTCTAGCTGACTGTAAGCAGTGCCATGTGTTTTTTCTTACAGAGCCATGCGGTAATGTCTACAATGGGAATGAAGTTACAGGCACATTATTGGCAATGTGGATCCAATTGTGAGGAATATGAGCTCATACATGCATTTTGACAGTCATCACAACCCTCTGTGGCATGCGCCCCTGCCCTACCAGTTCAGAGATGGTCCATTGGAATAAAGGATAAGAGGTGCTCTTGTGGATGATAATAAATATATCTATAGCATTAAAAACTGAAAGATCCAATCACACCCCCCCCGCTGGAAATTTCGATACAGAGAGTGATGATGCCTCTAAAATCAAATATTTGTACGCATTTTGCATTAGCCAGTTGGCAGAATCAAAATTAGGAGATCAAATTTAGCTTCAAAGCCAATGCAGAGATACATCATGTGGAAAGTAATATGGAGGAGTTACCTTGTCAAATAATGCGCTGCAGGTTCTAAGGCTGACAGGAGGCCCAGATGACAGCAGTCGGTTCTGAATGTGAAGGTTGAGAATGGGAGGATTTACTCAAAACAAATCCACACAATGTTTAAGAGTAAGTGGACTTCAGGGAAAAAGGGGGGGAGGAGGGGGGAGGGCAGGGGTACGCTACTGAGGGATGGACGTTAGGTGTCCTCCAGACTCCCAGCATGAGAAGAGGACATGATAGAGACAAATCATGCCACTTGAGGACTGTCCTTGCCCAAGTCGAGAACATATTTTCCTCTCCACTTCCTGATTTAATTAGTTCGATTGGCTTTTCTTTGGAAGCTGCAACACGAACAGTAACTTCCACTTCTGTTCATGCAACATAATGTATTTACGCTTGATTTCAAATTTCCTGATAACAAGTTAAAAGGTGCAAACCACAAAACCAAAATTATGATATTACAACTCATTTATTGTCTAGCACTGTTGAATACATATAAGCAACCCACATACTGACTGATGTGTTAAAATTTAGGATTAGCTCTCTTCTCCACTGAATGTGTTTGTGTTGCTTTGTGAAGCACCTTTTGGCACACATCTGCTGTTTGTGGTGTATGTCTGTGTTGGACACTTGAACGTAATTGTTACTCAGACAGGAAAATGCTTTCAGTGCCGATAAACGAGAACGGTCACAGACTGTCTCTATGACGCGCTGATGAAAATGAAGTGGCTGCTGTTATTTATTTGAATGGATAAATGCTGTTTCCCGTAACACTATTAACCATTTTCCATTTGACTCATCATCATGACCACATAATGAATAAACATTGCAGCTTGTGACTTTTCTTGAGTTGTAACGAGGTAAAGCTGACACTCTCTGACAAACAAACTGTTCATGCTGTGAAAGTAGCTGTATGAACAGAGGTCCTGCTGTCTGTATTGGCTGACAGATGAGTCTGAGCGCTGAAGTTAAATATCCAGGACTTCCTGTTTGGCGCTGGAACTTATATGACCTGATGACAGATATGACCTAACTGATGGCTAAACAGAGCACAGAAAAAAACTGAGTCACTTAAAGCACATCAGCGTGGACTGAAGCACTTTTTCTAAAGGATTTGTTATTACTTGGGCTTTTTTCACCACTTTCCTTTCTATTTATGATAAAAACAAAGTGTTTAACATCAATATTAAAGTGGGCAGCAGGCACAACATGGTCCTAAATTCAATTTCAACTTTTTGACTTTTCGACTTTCTGATCAAAGCTTGAATTAGGATGCAGCACAGTGTCTCTACATGTAGCGCCATTATCCACAGTTAAAAATGTACACCGAGCTACGGTCAAGATGAGGCACTTGATGGGTCTAAAACAGAAACAGCTGGCTCAGATGGATGCTCAAAGAGGTTATATGAAAAACAAAGATCTTACAATATGTGCAGTGGATAGTAATCTCTTTTCCATGACCAAACTTTATTAGAAAATGTCTGCGGGGCACACATGGACTGCAGCAAATGATTCGAAGATAAAGCGTGTTGCTCAAGGAAAGCTACACATCAGCTCTCAAATATTTACCTGCATTGCAGGTTAGTAGAAGCTGGTGTTCAAAATCAGCTGACAGAGAGCATCAGGTCGCTCATGATGGGTTTGCTTCTATAGAGCGAGTACTGGCACCTCGCCTGTAGTTCTGCTTGCCTGAGACAGTGCGATTCAATCTTTGGATGAAATCTGTGGCACCGTAGCCAACAGCTGAGTCACCTCTGCAGACTGTGGACCACTGTGACAGTCCAAGGCTGAGATGCTCTCCAATACCTTCCCTGGGCTTGCGCAACCTTTTAGCACACTGCCACACCCGCTTGGCCTTCGCTGGCAAAGAGCTCTTTCATGCAATAGCCATGCATTAAGTGATACCACTGTAGCTTGCCTGGGGCAGCGAATCCCACTGAACAGACTTGGATTCCACTTCTTCACCCGGCTGAGCGTGTACAAGCCAAGGCATTCAAAGCATAGATTACTCTGGTCAAAGCCAGGAATGAGGTCAGCACAGCGGGAGTCCTTCTAGATGCAGTTGAGCCTCCAGTAAAGCTTGTCTATGGGTATTTCAAAATCTGGTTAAGTCGATTGGAAAAATAAACAATGAGCAGCAGTAGCTCTCACAGCAGCCATCATTTCTGTGCAAGAGCTGCAAACTGATTGGCGTGTATGCAAAATTCAGGGCATTATGCCGCATAGTGAGGGCAGTAAGCCTCCAGAGGGGAGCGCACACATTTTGCCCATTAGAGGCAATGAATGTACTGGAGAGTAACACAGACTATCCCAGAAATTCCCAGATGGAGTTAGCGAGAGCAAAGTGAGGAAGATTTACTGCGGCGCAGTTGGAGAGGTTCAACACAATGAAATAAAGTCACATAATGTTGCAACTTACCTGTTAGATTATTACACTGTTCCTGCGTATATAAATCATGAAGAAATATGTTTCCAGCCATACTTTACTTTGAATTGAGAGGATTTCCAGAGCAATGAAATATGGCAGAGATGGCGCATGGCTGAGAACCAGAGATTGGGCCGATTTGTACTCGTAATGTTTTTACTATAATAAGCAGACAGCTTTGTGAGGTCAAGATATGCAGTGCAGCGAAGGAATCTTTAATAAAACAGACAGAGGAGCAACCTCCAACAAAAACGGCCATGTTTAATTAACAGTACCCTTATGCATTTAAAATCCAGCATGAAATGGTAGTTAGGTGTTATTAACTGACATATACTTTGTCAGATTATCATTTGATAGTGTTTAACAAATATTTTTAATTGTAATCAGGCGTGTTATTTGAGCTGTGATGTGAAACAACTCACCAGAGTGTTTGCTGCTATGTACCCATGTGCTGACTTGTCTGAAACAGAAAGAAACAGTTTACATCAGAATAAATATGATTTCTTTTTGTGTGTATTGATGGTTGTTATTCTATTTTATCAGTATTTTGTGTTGCTTACCTCCCGAGGTGAAGCTCATGTACTTCTGGTTGTTGACAGTCTCTTTGGAGTCGTAGAACTTTAAGACGTCCAGCACGGCCTGCGGGTTCTTCTTCTGCTCCAGCTTGGTGATGTTCGAGGTCTGTAGGAGCCGTGCCCACTGCTCTGGGATACCCTGCACAAGCAGACGGGGGTCAAATGTTAAAGAGTTTTGAAGGTGAAATTTTTGCTTGAGGAAAGAGTGTGGGCTGTTGATAGTTTGCAGCCAGAAAGTTGTTGAAAATGGGGTGTTTGTGTTGACGTACACAGATGTTCAAGAGGACTAGAGGCCTGTCAATTAGGCTAATGTATCACCAAACCCACCTCTCTTTAACCCTCAACATGCTAGCAGTTCGCCCTCCTCCCTGCCTTTAGGCTAAGCTATGCTAAGTGGCAGTGTAACAGACATATGTTAGAGCAATATTGAGCTACAGTAACTCTCAGCGAGGAAGTGATTGTGTTTGTTTCCCAAAATATCCAACTATTCCTTTAATCCATTTCCACAGGTTTAGTCTATGTTTTAATGGCAGTTAATGGACATTAAGCCTTTTATGGGGGCTGAATGTAACACAACAATGGGTTTCATTCATGCCGTCTTTGTAAACTTGTGGGTAGATATTTTTACACTTAAAGCAACTGTCTGTTAACAGAATGGTCCACTGTTCTGCTGGTGTTAGAGGCTCAGAAAAAGATGACATTTGCAGTGGGATCAAGGGGCAGATCAACAGTAATGTAGTGTATCCTCCCACAAAACCATGAAAGAAGAGAAATCAAAGTGGTTTGGTTTAAAACTGTCTTAATGGGGCTCTGTGTGTCACAGGCGCGCAGCTTATCAAGCAAACAAGGAACTATTTACTGATGTCATGGACGGAGCCCTGTTCATTTGGAAGTCAAATAGACCAGAACACGTACAGCATTCCTGAGTATAAGAGTGGCTTTAAAGGGGAATGCTGCTCATTAAAGAGAGAAATTAAAGGTATGTATAGTCCACCTTTAAATATACCATAAACAACAAGACAAATACAGCACAATGAACCAGCACGACTGCGGCCTCAACAACGAGCTGAATAAACATCTCTGCGAGATGAAAAACTGATCATTAAAAGCTTCATAAGTTTTGTTCTGTGGCTTTTGTATTGAACCGATCACTGGATCATGTCAGACAGATGACAGTGCTGTGCTGACACTGCATTTCTTCCTAATATACTACATGTGCTTAGAGTACCTAATTGTTGGGGCTTGGCATAAAATCTAAAAACACTTCTCTATGAACAACTGTAAAAACTGCATCGCAGAGGATGAAAGAAGGTGGAAATACTGTGTCATGGTATCATATATCCTGGTTTGTGTTAAACTAAAACTGCAGCCACAATGTTTTTTTACTCAGAAATGCTAAAAGATCCCAATGCAGGTTTCACCTGACAGGAAAGATGGAGTGATTGTCATTGAAGTCACTTGAAACACCCAACTTTATGTGGAGGAAAGTGCCTCATTAATTGATTCTATCACCCTGATTTCAGAAACACATGCCTGAATTTGAATTTTAGAAGCACATCAGTCCGTGTTTGTCCCTGATTGTCAGGTGAAAAAGATACTCACTGTGAATTCTCCTGTTACAGCATCAAAGCCGACATGAATGGTGTGTTCAAAGTCTGAGGGTAGGGAAATCTCAGGACGTTCCTTCTCCTTCTTCTTGTTCGCTACAGGAGACGAAACAGAGGCAGATTACAGGCTTATTTCTGGTGTGGTTATACGCAGGAAGCTCGTAAATAAGGTGCATCAACGCGGCGCTGAGCATGAGGGTGACATGTGGAGAAGGAGACTCACTCTTGTCTCCCCCGGGGAAGATGGAGCGCAGGCGGACTTTCTTGTTTTTCTCTTCAGGAGCCATTGGAAGCGGTTTAGAGGCGTGATTCAATGATGAAGAGTCTCGGGAACTACTGTTCATTCTCAAGGGGGGGGCTGGTGGTTTCTCTTCAATATCAACACTATCAGACATTTTTAGTAGCACTCACAATGTCCTGTGAGAGAGAGGGAAAGAGAGAGAAAGTTCAGTGTTAGAGAGTCTGGGTGCAGAACAGAGGAAGGTGAAGAAGGTTACAAAATCTCTGGTTTAACCATAATAACCTTGAATTTTGAGTAGTGCTTAGCTTAGCTTTGCAAGTCTGCAAAATACAATAACATCAAGGGAGTAAACTGACAAACGGAAGTTTGTTTTGGTCGATTTTTAAATGCAATGGCGGCTGACCTCGTTGGACACCGTTTGGCAATGGAAAACATACATTTGGTTGCCTTTCTCTGCTGAAATGCATCTTCTAAAACTCTAAAATAACCTAGAAAATATCAGAAAATAGTGTGAAATGATCCATCAGATTTCCCACAGCCCAGCGTGTTTTCAGATTGCTTCTTCGACTAAAAGTCCAAAACCCAAAGACATTAAATCTATAATGATATAGCACAGCTAAAAACTGTGTGGAAATCTGGGACCAGAGCTGGGATAAACACCTTCAACAATTACTGAATTATTGAGCTTTTGTTGATTGTTTAATCAATTGATTCTTTCAGCATTACAGCACTCCCAAGAATTTGCACTTGCGACTCAATGAAAGCCTGCTGTTTGATAAAAGTCTGACATTTCTCACAATACTGTAATTAGTTCAGTGGTGTACAGTCGGTGTTGCAGAGGCTGAGGTGAATTTCTTTCCTCTGCGGCTCGTTTCTGAAGCAGCAGAACTGGGCTAACGTGAATGTGACAAAATGTCAAGGCTTGATAGCTGCGTTCAGACAGATCTGACGCTTACAGAAGACTCATAGTTATAGTTTCAAAGTGTCGTATTTTCAGAGCGTTGGCCTATTTTAGCATCGTAACATGAGGAATCCTGTTCCAGGCAAACTGGCTGCAGGTATGGAAAAGTCTCATGAAATGTCTGCATTTTCAGTTCTCTGCTAACACATCTGATTGCACAGCAGATTTAGACATTATTCAGATATAGAAGAAGATACATCTCCTGTCATTGTGATAGGTTATTTGGAAGGGAGGTGGAGTCCGGTGGGTCTGTTCAGCTGTGAAAATGGTAACCAGGAGCTGATTCTAAGAGAAACTGGCAAGAAGAAACGTCACTATCACCCGTCCTCTCATCTTGCATCTACCCACTTCCCACTAACATCTTAAACTCCTTCACTGCCTCACCCCGAGGCCAAGCCCATCATGTGATGTGCAGCACAACCGTCCCAGAAAGCGGGCCATCCAGGCCGCCCCCTTAGTGAAGACCTACATAAGCAAACAAAGACCACTCCTCTGTGCTTACACCGCGCTCACTGCCTCTGACAACTCACACATGTGCCTTCACAGTGGCCTTTACAATTTTATGTAACCATCTCCCGCAAAAGACAAAATATGGTGGGTTACGCCCTATGCTTTGTTAACTTCCCCCGACAACTGGTTTTGAATGAAGGAATGTGATCAGCTGAAAAGTGTAACACATATTGATGCGACGATAAGAAGCTTTAATTGAATCTAATACGTCTGACAGCGTTATTACACAAGAACTCTTCGCTTTCCCTTCTGCAGCCTCAAATCTCGACAAAGATACTCCTTGTGAGACACATTTGTCATTTCCTCATAAACCAGTTTGGACAAGACAACCAGACAGATTGTGTTCACTGTCTTTGTAGCTCTGCAGAGACTCTCTGACTGTTGTGTAGATTTTGATGTATATCTGATAAAAACCGATTAGCCAACATTATTATTATTATTATGATTAACTAGTGGGCATTTTTATTTCAGTGCTCTGCCTTGTTATTTCTTTAGGTTCATTGTATATACAGATCACACATTAGAGCAATTTAAACTGGATTCCTTCATTTCCTTATTACTTCCTGGATAAATACAGCCTTGTGTACACACTGAACTTGACTTGGTCGGCCTATTTTAATCTTCTCTCCATAAGAGAGGAACAGCTTCTCATCTAATCTAACAGTTTTTCTTCCCTTGAATATCATTAACCATTAATGTGTAATTAGGCTGACTCTAATGTTTAATTCATCTAAACTAGATGACAAAATATTTTCCAATACATATTATGTGGAAAAAGGCTTGAAGATCAAACACTGTTCTCAGATAAAAGACTACCAGCATAATCTTGATGTTTTCTAATAAACTTGACAGTGTTTTTTCTCCCCCTCTGCCTGTGCTGTGATGAGAATAAGAAGATTTTTGTTTCACTTGGCAGCAGGATGTAACACAGAAACTGCATTGTGATCCTTTCCATTAACAAACTGCTCTGTAATTACTGCAGGAAATGACTTGGTAGATACTTGCTGCCCTTCTGTCTTATCTGAGTGCAGATGCGACAAATGCTGGACAACAGTGAAGATAATAAAACAAAACCCTGCAACTTTTCTCAGATTGAGATTACAATCATAGCCATTAGAAAGTGGTGAGTTACTTCAAAACAGGTCACTCCTGACAGATGGGTTAACTATACAAATAAAAGTTCGGTGTTGATTCAGCTTAGCTGCAGGGCACACTCTATTTGTGACCAACCAGACGGCTACAGAGAAATGCTTTAAGATTTTAACGTGCGAGTACATTTGAAGATAGTTTTCCTGGTGCATCTCCAGGATCAAATGACATGTACTGGTGGTGGCAGTTTCCTATCATGCTGGGTGAGTTCAGACAACAGCAGCAAACAGGTTCTCTTAGGTTGGAGGGTTAGGCGTGTCACTAACAACAAACCCAGTAAAAGTCTGCTGTTAACAAAGGAATGTCAACATATTGACATGCTAAAGCGACAGGGAGTCGCTGACAATGTGGCTATCACACCACCCAACAGCGAAAAAGCAACAAGAAGTTGTCAAGACAATGGGAAGACACTGTGGCATGTCCTGGACGCCTTACAGGACATGCCACTTGACACAGTAAGCCTGAATTTAATTAAAAGGTTGTATTGTCTAAATAGTTTACCACCAGGGCCAAATGAGGAAAAGCTGTATACAAGTGACCATTTAGATCTGAGCTATCCATGTTCACCATGCTGGCAAACAGCAGCTTCAAAATGCTTTTTCAGATTTCATTTAAAAGCCAGTTATGGAGCACCTTGGTAGCTAAATGGTTACAGTGCATGCTGCCTGGCCGTGTGGTTATCATAGATTCTTGTACAATTGCAACTCTAGTCGCAACTGTTGCCGGTTCATTTCCAGCCAGCAACCAGTGTTGAATGTCATACTGTACCTCTCTCTCTCCCCATTTCCTGTCTGCCTCCTCACCTAACACTGTCCATTAAGGAACAAAAATACCCAGAACTAAATGCCAGTAATGGATTAAAGCGAACCCAGTACACAATGAAACCATTTGAACCTTTATCAACTTGGCCTCTCAGACAAGCTAGCTCACATTTGTACGACTGCTGCTCACAGCGTATCATAGCTTGGAAACGGTTCCTCTGATGCCTTTGTTAATCCATTAACCGAATCGTCTGAACACGTTCTTGACATACAGCTTTTACAGTCATGCACCAAAGTGGAGTCACTACCATGCGCACATGAGCATAAGCAAGACCTGACAACAGCGAGTGGGATTTAATCAATCAGGTCACTATCTGGTCAGCAAATACAGAGGACGAAAATCAATGGCTGTAACATCGAATAATGATGATGTGGCGGGAGGTTTTTAACCCTTTAAACATAAAATTGATATTCTCTTGAGGATTATTGGGTGAATCACACTGTGCAATATCAGTCCATTGATATTCTCCTTGGGAGCATGCAATGCAGAACACACTTAAATAAAACAGAGATGGTATAGCATGCGCTCATAAATATGAAAATTTCAGTAAAACTGTCATTGGAGAGCAGTGTGGATGAATAATGCAGCTGAAAAACATGTCAGCGTCTGACTTCGGTCATTTCTGCATCAGACCGCGGTGAGAATCTGAGTCACCGGCTGAAGAATAGGAAACCACAAGCAACCAGTTTTATATATTACAAATTTCTAGCTCTATGGCTGTTTGGCTATCTGGCTAATCACCTGCCGGCCGCTGCAGCAGCTCGACTGAGCAGTCAGACGGCTGAAGATGACGGATTCATGGAGGCCCAGACATCACTGATTCCTCACTCACATAAAACACTGACCTATTTACTGTGCAGACTGACAGGCAGGCAAGCAGTCAGTGAGTGCACTGTCCCTGAAACAAGCAGCTCCTATTTCTGAAACGCACATAGGCTAGCCTCTCAACATCATAAATCAGCCCCACGTCTGTGCTTTGCCTGATACAAACAGCCTTTCATGAGGCCGAACTATTTCGGCAGACAAGGAAAAACAGATCATCAAGAGACCGATTTTGTCAAACAGCAAAACTAACTGCAGCTGTAACACTGATCCACAATATGCTAATTTGTCAGAGATTACACAACCAAACCTCACTGAGCCTGGCTTGCTTTGGTGGGATGTGACGTTTTGATGGCGATATATGAATGTCTAAAAAAAACACACACACAGACACACACACACGCACACACACACACAGAACCACCACAGACACACCAGCTCGACGCAGACATTACTGGGGATGTTTTCACATTTCTCCCCCATCAAATATTAATCTATCCATGAAGAGCAGGCATTTTCTCTGCTCTTTCAAACATTAATGCTGAATTTGAATGGCTAACACAGGAAGAGGCTCTAATCTTGAGCCCATGGCGGCCCAGTAATGGCTCCCGCAGTGGGGGGGAGGGCTCCATAAGCCCGGCTCTTCATGCCCCTGATTAGGACATGCTCTCTGTTTGACTTGGCTTTAGCTTTGGCCGTGCTTCTTTGAAGGATGCTGATTACTTGGATGGGATGGACAGCTAGAGGACATTCAAAGGATAAGGAGGAAGGGGGGGACACTCCAGAGCCGCAGTTTAGTATTGTTATCTCCTTTATCTTCGTGCTGTTCATACAGTACTTCTATTGGAAGTCAGAAAAGTTGGCCTATTCTACTGCTGGTAAGAGCAAAGAAAGACCAGTTCACTTGACAACCTTTAACACACAAACTAACATTAAAAAAACCTGAGAAACACAACAAAACACACAAACTTCATGCAGACATTAAGGCGCTGGAGGCCAATGACACACAGATGACAACATGTTACTGCACAAATGCTACTCTCTCACATGACTGGCCTCTCAAGGTCAGAATGAAACACACACAGTCACAGTGTAGATGCCATGCAATGCCATCCCCTTTTCATTTCAGACGAAGGCTGGAGGAGGAGGAGGAGGAGGAGGAGGAGGAGGAGGAGGAGGAGAAGTTTGGTGCTGTTAAAACAGACTCCCTTTGAAAGGGACAGGAGGAGAATTTGTGGTCACTGGATCAAACCCTCATGTAGTCAAAGGATCTAAAAGGAAATCCTATAATCTAATTTTTCTTTCTTTTTTTTTGGAGTTTATAGAAAAATTGAACATTGAGCAAAATTGAGTTTTTTGACTGCGCTCACATGGGCTTACACAGACCTGGGATTAATGTTCCCTTTTCTTAAAACCATGACCACAAACTTGACCTGACCTAACCCAAACCATAGCTATGTCATGCTATGCTATATGGTAGAAATAAAGAATTTTAAAATTGCTGCCATGAAATTTAAAAAGTCTAATCCAGGCTTTTGCGGAATCAGAAAAATGTTGTCTGGCAACAGGGTTTCTTTAAATAGTAGCTGTCTTGCAGAGTGTCAGATGAGAAGACTGATACCACTCTCAAACCAGTCTGGTGTATATGAAACTACTCCCAGCAGCCAGTTAGTTTAGCTTAGCTTAGCTTAGCACAAACACTGAAAACTGGCTCTTTCCAAAGGTATATAAATCTGCCAACCAACATCTCTGAATCTCACTAATAAACATGTTATGTCTTGTTTATTCAATCCAGTTTTTGCACATGTACAATCAATTTTAGAAATCCAGGTGTTTAATCAGTAGAATGGAGCCTAAAAGGGCTGCAGTTTGACAACACACGAAACACACATCTAACCTGGATTTTCCAAAACATTAGAATACATCTGCTATTGTTGACGTCTGTGACTTCGTTACCATGCTATGATAATTCCTGACATATCAGCTTTTGTCTGATGAGGCTCCACCTCTTTGCTTTGGCCCCCTCCTTCTACTCGACTCAGTAACTCGACTTTGCATACAGCTGCCATGTTGGCTTCTTGAAAGGCACAGCAGCCTCGTCAGTTTGCTTGTAACAGGGGGGCAGGTGAGACAGGGGTGTGTGAGCTTATTCTTAACTCGTGAACTAAATCTCACTTCACTGTAAGTGCAAAAGATCCTGTTTCGTATTTCATTGATTGCAGCAGCAGCAGCAGCCAACAATTAATATAAACTCAATAGCATATTAATGATGCTTGAACAAGAGCTTGACAAATGCTTTACTACATATTCATAAATATTGATTCAGTTGTTGTCACCTCTCAGAAAGTGCGAAATTGTTTCATCTATCGTGTGTTAATTGCTTCATAGCAGGAAAATCATTCCTGGGTTTCGTCGCCGAACGAAAATGCCAAAATCAAACTTTTTCTTCCAACTTCTATTTTTAGCTGCCACACATGCCTCGGGAGAAAGCCGTGAACATGTTGAACACGAACATCTTTTAATCATGTTGGTATAAAAGGCTTATACTCGTTCATAATATGCTAACTAGAGCATGATTACACAATATCAAAGGCAAACCACTTTGAATGTCCATTCACACTGACCTATTACATCCCTCTGACATCTGAAACACTGTTGATTCACATATTATCCCATCAGGATTATTTTCACTGTGAGCGAAAATGACAAGAAACACTCCAGTTTATTCAAGCAGTTGTTATGCAATCATGTTTTACACACAGCACAAGTACATAAACATCTCCTACCAGGGATCTATTATTAGCCACCAGCCAGATGTGTGTTTGATTGTTGCGTATCTTTAACTCGCAAACTCTACATAGACAAAAAATTACACAGCAGTGAAACTGGGTCACACAGCAGATTTCCACGCAAAAGACAAGTAGAGGTCCTAAACTCCACAGAAACGCATCCAATGCATATCTCAGGTTGAGCTGTTTGAGTTGACATCTTCCAGATATCCACCTTAAGATTCCACGTTCATTTCTGATTCTCACTGAATCTAAGTGAAATGAAAAGCAATGCACCTTTTGTTTGGCTGTTTGAACGCCACATTGATCTTATTTGCCAATGCTAATCAGCGGCAGCACTAATGAAATTGAAAAAGCATGATGATAAATAACCTCCCCGGTCGACATCTTTACTATTAACTAACCGTCTGCTCGCGAGCTGTGGCATAACATTCCTCGTATCCCAAACAAAGCAGAAAAAAAAACAGGTTAGTCTGCACTCAAACCCCATTTATTCACCACAGCCTACAATCCAGCATGACTCTCATTTCACCAGCCATGATCCTTTCCCAAACTCCCCTGCTGGGGAGGCTTGAGAGCTCGCTGCGTCATTTAATATTTAGTTTGGGTGAACTTCCCCCCAGTGCTGCTCTCTCATATCCACACATGCACGTGCACGCGCACACAGTTTGGCTAGATGTCGTGTTCGTTTTCTCATTTTCATCAGATTTTTGAATCGACATTTCCAACTAATAGTTTTGGCAGGTGTTTTCTGAGCTAATGTAATTAGCTGGGCGCACACGTCAGCGGAGGACACGTCAGCAGCAGCAGCAGCAGCGGCAGTAAACAGCATTAAATTAAAAGCATGGAATAAAACTACTGAACAGTCGCAGCTGACAAAACTGCTCCATGTTCTGACAGTTTGAGCTGCTCTCTCTGGGTGAGTTAACAGTCGAATAAGTGCTTTAAAGTGATGCAGTTTCCTCTGTCCAAAATGAACCACCAGCCCTATAAATGTGCTTAAAAATATCGCTCATTCTGTTAAGTGGACAAAAGATATTAAAAGCGATCCAATTTGCTCCCTTAGTTCTAAACTCATTGAGACTGCTGGTCTGGTTTGACAGATTATTCCTCTCTGACAGAAATTCCTCATTTTATTCAAAGCACATTTGTATAACTGCTAGTTTATTCTGTGAGGCATTTCCTGTCTGACAGACTATTTATTGTACTGATACATTATGATAGCTTTTCTATTCTCTCTGACAGAATGAACTGCCTTATTTTCAGTCCTGACATATGAAGCCCACGGAAGGATTTTTGCATTAATGCGTTGAATTCAAGACTTCAGAAATTATAAAGATGAATTGGTGTGCACAAGGTTCAGGTCCAAAATAAAGACACGAGATGGGTGCAGAAGTTCGTAGCCGCTGCTGACTTGGTTCAGCGGTTTATGTCACTAACTCGACAGCTTGAATACCTTTTATATGATATTTTGCCTTTATTTGGAAGCTGGGGGCTTGTGGAGACTTGGGTAACTCTGGCTGAATCAAACAGAATACACAGCAGCTCTAAATTATGCATCTTGGACCAGTCGTCCACAGGGATTCTCAAAACCTTGAATACTTCATACGATTTTGACATTCCAAGTAATCCTCATAGTTATGTCCCATGTTGATGGCTGCAACCCATGAATACATGAATGGAATGAATATACTGTAAGTAATGAGCCATACAATACATCAGTTTTCAACATGACGAGCAAAACGATTGGAGGCGACTCGACTGTCCTTCACACCCTCACAGTAAGCGTCACTGAGTTTCAAATAATATTCTGTGATATTGAATTTTATGAATTTTTATTTCATATCTTACATTGAAAGCATTGCATGGAGGCATGTGAGCAATCAGACAGGCCTACTATGTTTGGTTGCATGTGATCAAAAACTAAGCAAAACCTACCTGACCCTGACTAACGGGCTCTTCTACTCTAACTGGTCACTCTTCAATCCAATCTTTGCCTTCTTACTCCAGAACAGATGCTTTGAGTTACAAGTTTGGACCTAACAAGTGAGCACCAAGCACAAGTGAGGCTGCTGATGTTGTGCTGTCTGCTTTCAGACACCAAAGTGGGTTTTTTTGTTGTTTTTTTTGCATTAGTGTGGCATGGGTGGGCATATTTGAATGCCAGCTGGAGGCAGAGAGGGGAGCGAGTTCCCTCCTGCAATGCCAGCTGGTGCACCTGCTCTGAGTCAAGTTGAAAGGGTTAAAACTCACCCACTGTAAAGTGAACATGGGAAGAGTGAAAGCAGCTTGTAGATATGTGCATGCTGTCACTCTTGACAGTATTTTTTTCCAGGACTGTATAGTTTGCATGCATGCAAAGTCAGTTATCTGAAGCGTAAAATCCCTCACGTATGGGGAAAAAATAATCTGCCTCTCTCCATTGTGTCTCGCAGACAGCCTGTTTCTATGTTCTACAACTGTAATGCACATAATACTCTAGCCATTATGTCATTACTAGAACTAGCTATGCATTTAATTTTGATTACCTCTCCCTTGCCAAATGTATATAGCTGCATTACGGTTTTGCATAGACAAATACTACCATGAGAGCACTGTCTGTATCAACAAGTGAATCAACTGAGAGGCGGTGTGTTTCCACACATGATAGTTGCACCTCCATGCAGTTGAGAAAAGAAAGTGAATTCCATATAGTTTGTTTGGAGGCTAAGAAACAGTGAGACAACACCACTCTGGATGATCTCCACTTCGAATGTGTTATTTATTTCTGACAGATGAGTAATTCTCTTCTACCTGGAGTTACAACAGCTTTTCCAGAATTTTGCACCTATTTCACAAGTGAGCTTAATTTTGTGCTTGTAATTGTTTCATGTCAGCTCACTGCCTCTAAACTCTAGTTGAAACTTAAGTCTCTCTATCTTAAATACAGATATGATAGGTGGAGCATATGTGAAGGTCTCACCTCAGGAAATCCACAAGAGGGCAATCAGAGCAGTTCTTTATTGGACGAAACAGTCACCTCTTGAACCACATCTGAAGTCACCTGAAACCTTTCCCCTCTCTGAAAACTCATGGCCACGTGATGGCCTCCAACATTTTACATTCTGCAGCCTCTTTATCTTCAAACAAATTCAAGTTCAGAAGCTCACTCCACAACTCTCCGCACACTCCGGACACAGTGAAACTTGTTAATCTTCTAAACCACCTGAACCCTTTTCCTCCTCTGCAACATTTTATCTGCTCATTCTCTACAGCCTCTGTTCACCCATCGCACCCTCTTACTGTGAAGGCTGTCTTGCTTTCTGGAATCTCGAATCCTCCCGAGACGTTTCTCTGACTCCCTCGAAGCCGCGTTTTGCAATTTGTGTTTGATGCATCAGACACAGCGTAAGAAGGACTATCTTTGTCACAAAGTGCACAGGGACACGCGCATAGGAAACACACACACAAGCAGCCCTATTCTAAGTAGCAACAGACATCAAGTAGGGAGATTACGGAGGGAGCTGTGTCAATGTGTCAGTGTGTGAGTGTTTCCTCTGTTACTCTCTCCCTGTCTCTCTCCATCCATCTCTCTCACTTACTCCCCCTCCCCTTTCTGAGACAAAATGGCCAGATGGCTTCCAATCCTACATGCTAATCCACAACACACAGACTGTAGCCCTGACACACCTACCACAAGACTACTGCTCCGCTTCACACAGCCATGCCCTTAAACACACACAAACGCCACATGAGGCCACTGCACATTTCTAAACTGTCAACGAGAGTCCTAAACGATAACTGCGCTGGACAATAGCAGCATAACTCATCCGGACTAAGTCCTCAACAGATGGAGGCCGACTTGCGTGCGCTGTGTGTCCCACTATCATATTTCAGGCAGCCCAGTTAGCAGGCCACAAGCCAAGACGAGGTCCAGTGTCCACTGCTTTTGTTAGCCGAGGTGAGGTAAGAGAAGCTGTGTGTGTTGGGTTACACTGGCCAGTGGAAAACATGGGGAAGCCCAGAAGTGCACACTAAGCCATGGAGACATGCAGGCAGACACGCTGAAAAAAGACAAGCTTCAGGTCGCTTCAGTGTGCAAATAGAGTTCTGTTTTAATATGTGACTGTGTTAAATAAAGGTGTAAGGCAGTTTGTGTTGATGTGTGGGGACTGATTAGATAGTACCATTTCATTTTGGTGTCACAGGTCTGGGCAGATGGTCATACAAGAAAAAAAAAAGTAAAACAAAGGAGAATGAAACTTCTACTTTCAAGATAAGAAGGTCCTGGTAGGCTCCTCCACAATGCTTTTTCTAGCATCACACAAAATACCTGCCTGTCAACTGAAACTAGAATAAAATATTTTATTATTCAAACAAAACTGTCATTTCTTTGGTGAAGCAGGGAAACGCATATCCTCATTTATTACAGCGCACATAAGGATTGTTGAAGAGTAACCATCTAAATGTGGATTTTGCTGTGATGATTTAGTAAATGATGTTTCCTTCCCTTCAATCCTGCGAGGCAATTCTGTCTAATGCACAGTGCTCACCAGAAACCATCTGATTCATAAAAATAAAAGTAATGGCACTTTTGGTTGTGTTAGCTGATCACACGGGGCAGTTGTGAAAACACTTGCATATATAAAAGCCAAGCCACAATAAGCTTGGATTTTGCCTGCATGCTTCATGTTTAAACTATAAACAGTAAATACTTATAGGGTGCAGCTTTACTATTGCTATTTTCAGGACTATAGAACGCACATGTACGGTATATCAGACCTGAAACATTGCCACCTTTTCACTGGCGGTGGCCTCTGTCTGTGCTCTTTCTTTGCAAACATCAAATTTTCATGAGGAGCATGAAAACCACACACACTGGTGGAAAGCAGCTCTACCCAGACCTGCACAGACATGCAAAATACACACATATTAACGGTCCATTTTTCCTGTAACAGGTCTGTGTAGATAGAGGTGTGATGAATATATAATGCCAGTGGCAGGTGGAGCACAGCATCTTAAGACCCAGCAACAGTTTGACAGATCCGTTGAACACCAGGATGTATACATACCAAACACTTGTGCTCAGAGGGTGAATCATGGCATCTCTGTCTCCCTGCCTTCTGACTGTGACTGCATTAGATTACTACTGTAGGCCTGGTGTCTTTTCTGCCAAACTCAGTGCTGTGTAATGTGCTGTACTGGCACATTTCCCACTGAATATCAGGGAGAAACTATAGATTAGATTATCAAACAGAAAAAGGGCAAAGGAGTGGCCATGGCAGTTTATGTTTTATCACCTTAATATTTCAAAAAGACAGGGGGAGACACAAACCCTTGGATGGACGCAGTGAAAGAAGAATGGAGTGCAGTCATGGTGTTGGATGTCCGGACAGTTAGATTAGTGGTGAATGGAAGGGCATGAATCACATCTATATCAATATAACAGGCCAGTGTTCAAAGGGAGTAGCACCTCCAGAATCCCATCCCCCAATTCCCCTCTACTATCATCTCACCCTCCCTCGATCACTGACATGACTCCCTCACATCCCTCTTTCACACGACAGCCAGACAACAGGTTTCCCATCAGGCCCGGCTCCTCGCAAACCGGAGGATGACTGCGCTTCCTGGGAGGGGACTCTCTCCCTCCCTCCACGTTAGCTCTGACACCACAGTCTAAATGAGCAGAGGTGATGGGGAGACACACGTTCGGCTCGTACCGCACTAGTCAATCCTTCCATCCTCCTCCACCACCGATGGCTGTGGGAGAATCCGAGACGGAATAGCTCAGCCGGCCCCCGCCCCCACTCCGATCCCCAGTGAAGTCAGGTGACCAGATGTTGTATATCTCCCTGTCACTACAGCCGCCATGAAACTGCTACACACATCCATGTTAAGACACAGAGGCACGTCTCTGCTCTGCGTGTGTGTGATCATTGAAAGATGGGAATGGAAATAAAAGCCATTTCTTCATGAAAGCCTCCCTAGAAGGGCCATAGGTGAGGCAGTGCAGAGATAACAAAAGAGCATCCATCAGCATATTAACCATCCATCACCCCCCCATCCACAGCACATACAGCTCTGATCCATCCGTCAGCCTCGGGTGTACAGACCCAAAATAGCATTGCTTCTTTTTTGTTCCAGTGTTGCCACTGCAGCTGCTGCATTTCTCTTGGACTGACACACACACACACACACACACACACACACACACACACACACACACACACACACACACACACACACACACACACAAGGCCTGTACAAACGCCACCATTGATTCTAACACCTCCTCATCAATAAAGATGCTATTTGCGAGGCACAAGGGAGTGCATACAGAGATGATGTGATGCAGAGGGGGGTATATGATCACACAAACATGTTCAGCCCATCTGATGCAGGCATCCATTTCCATCTCACCCTCACGGACAGGCTGCTGATGAAACAGCTGCCTCCTTAGCAGGGCAGAATGCAGAGTGGAAGAAGAAGGGAAAAAAAAGGCTACAAAGCACCCCTACATACACAGCCTCCCCCTCCTCCTCCTCTCCTCTCCTCCCTCCTCTGCCTCCCCCCTCCACATCCCATATTGCATACACAGAGAGGGAATTACCTGAAATATGTCTTCACATTCTCTTGCTCAGTGTTTCGCCTTTGAGCCCGCAGCTCTGGTGGATTCATCGTCAGCCGTACAGTCCTAATGACAGTTTAAAGGCAGGATTGCCATTCTCTTGTCAGACCAGTTCCTGACCCTAAAAGCAAGCTTGTTCGGCAGGCTGGATGCTTCACTGGCTGCTCGCTGTTCCCTAGCCCATGATGTCATCCACCCCGCTTTGCTCATTGGCTGAGAGGCTGAATATTAATGCAGGCAGCACGTCTGGGGGAGGAGGCAGCCAACGGGCAGACACAGTTGGTTTTCTGTTTGACAGACCAAACCTGCTGAGTGCGAGGGCTGGGAGGGAGGGATGACATCCAGCCCAAACCTGTTAGGAGGAGTACTATGATGCCTAGTTCTTGAGGAAGACGTGTAAAACTTGACACAACATATTTAAGAACAGGCTTTGCAAAGGTTTTTTATGTGCAAATTTTGAACTGACTGCACCTGCATTTGATGCACAGGCTCCTCTAAAAGTTATTGTTTCACAATGTGGAGTAAATAGTAAAAATCCAACCATCCATCCATTTTCTATGCCACTTATCCCTTTCGGGGTCACGGGGGGGCCGGAGCCTATCTCGGCTGTCAACGGGCGAGAGGCGGGGTACACCCTGGACCGGTCGCCAGCCGATCGCAGGGCACATACACACAACCATTCACACTCACACTCACACCTAGGGGCAATTTAGAGTCACCAATCAACCTAATGAGCATGTTTTTGGTCTGTGGGAGGAAGCCGGAGTGCCCAGAGAGAACCCACGCATGCACGGGAAGAACATGCCAACTTCACACAGAAAGGCCCGACCCGGGAATCGAACCTGCCACCTTCTTGCTGTGAGGCACGCGCACTACCTGCTGCCCCACCTTGCAGCCCTAAATAGTAAAAATATGACTGAAAATGAAAATAATTTGCTCCAAAAGTGCTGTGAGAGAGAAGCAGAACACAACTAATCAAATGCCAAAATATGAATATTTCTCAAATTTATCACAAACACCACCTGAATGTTGATATTATCTGTGGTAAGTGGACTATTACAAGTTCATTTTGTGTAGGAAGGGGGGTTAATTGATTCAAAATTGTCTCAGTCCTCAAAATAAACAGAATTAATTATCTGTTAATTTAATCTGTTAATCTATATGTGTAAAGTTTTCTTTTTTACAAATAGATGCTGCTGGAATATATAAGAAACTCGCTCCACTGCCTGTCATCTATGTCTTAGGATGTTAATTTCACAAAAACAAACAGAGATGTGAACTCTGTTCACTCTGTACTGTTGCTCATTACTAAGTTATTGATATCATAAATTCCCTGTTGCTATAAGGTAATCTATGACATATCGGATCACTTCAGGCAAACCCAAATACTGCTGATGTGATGTTTATTCACTGTAATGCTAGTTTCACTCCTATTATAAGTTTTGTCTGCTTGACAAGTAATTTAAATTAAATGTCTGATAAAAATACAGTATTTCATTTTTTTTTTTCTATGAAATATTTTATCATGGCTGAGTTTCCACATTTGGAAAAAATGTAAAACAAAATCTTTTTCCTGAATGTTAAGACTTATCTTCCGAACACCTACATTTTCCTTTTTTCAAAGCCTATCGGTGCCTCCAGGTTCATAAGCAGGCGGAGACGACAACCAAAGAACTCGCTGCGTTTGCCCTAATTTGCCTATGATGTCATCTTTTTCCTCTATCTCACCTGTGATTGGCTGACTGGTACAGCATCTGCTCAGTCTCATGGCTAGTGCTTCTAGCCCAAGGTGGAGGCCTATCTGAGGCTCTGTGAATCATGGCTGGTTGTCCTGACAACCCCTGTAATGTCGATTCCTCGTCGGAGAGTAATATGGCTGTTCTGTGACAGTGTTCGCTCAGATGGAGAGTCTGATGATTTCAAGAAGACGGGGTTCATTATAATCCTTCACTCACACTAGAAGGTGGCCTTTGCAATGTTTTTAATAAACTGCAATCATATTTTCTGAGAAACCCAAGAATAAAATGTTTGGGGTTAATTTTGATTACAGAATACAATAATTGTTTATAAATGTCTGAAATTTGTAGTTGAACAATCATATCGGGCTTTTGAAGTCTTGGGGATTTAAAACATCTGAAGAAAATCAGGAATAATCCAATGCATGTCTTTTTTGACAGTACATATTTTTTCTCCAGCTTTGCAGGCACGCAAGTGTTGCAATAACAAGACCCGATTGAACCCTGCCGACACCGACAGGAAAGAGAAATGCAAACGTAAATTGAGTTCAGCAGTGCCATGCAAACATCTGAAAGAAGAGAAGAGGCTTTGCGGCGAGGCACAGTTGATACAGAAACTGTCAAAATGACACAACTCTTAGCCTCTGAGATGTTGTACTTTCAGGACATTGACCGCATATTGTAGTCAGATCTAATCCTACTATGAGTTTCAGACAACAGCAACAACCAGTTCATTAATTTTCCATGCTTATGACCTCCGCACATGTGACTATAATTGACTGTAATTATGAATAGTCAGCGTCTGGGGCTGCCCCAGCAGTCCTTTGGCTGATGGAGAGGAAATACCCTGGACAGGTCAGCTGTGCATCACAGGTCCAACAAATGAACAGGCAAACACTCTCAAACACATGACCACTTCAGGGTCACTGTTAACCTAAACCACATGACCCTGGATTCAAGAGAAACCACAACTAGAATCAATTTCAAAAAGTTTCGTTTCTTGTACCAAAGCAACCACAATTTGGCCAACTGTGTTTATGACGTCCACAACATGGTGAATGTCATGGCATAATGACTTTTCTTGTACCAGTATAAAGGGTTGTTAGTTCCGTAACTGTAAGCCCTCTGCTGCTGTGCACGGGGTCAGGCCTGACATTCATGGTGGCCCTCATGGGGCCAGAATCTGGATGCTTCAGTCCTTCTTTAACCTTTTTTTTCCCCTTCATTTTGTAGATTCAAGTAGATTTAACAATGAAATGAAGTAGGGATTGAATGTTTCACCTGGATTAACGTGCTTAGTCCGCTCCGTGAGATGAGCACTCTAAAAGAAACAAACTGGGATGGCGACAATGATTCGAAAGGTCACAGACACAAGCCTGTGTGTGTCCTTTATCAACCACGTGTGTTGTTGTCGTGTCCTTTCGGAGTACTGAACACATACCTGCTCCCTCATTGTAAGTCACAGAATGCTTTAATTAACGACCAGCACAACAAACAGTCACATGAAAGAACAAAATCTCTCATCTACACACAGCATCCCCCTCTGCTTTTATATGGTCTCACATCTCAAACACTCTCAGCTCCGGCAGATATTGACTGACACAATATTTTCTCCATTCTCCTGAATATGTGATATTTACTCATGAACTTAGCAGAGTAATCGGCTACGCGAGGCAGATCCTTGCCTAAAGCTTGGCAGCGAACGCTCAGATCAGCAGCTGACAGAACAACCTGCAGCTGCAGTGAGGAGGAGCACGATTTACTAGTATCCATAGGCTGCTGTCAGTGATCAGGTTTATATAATGAATCCTATAAATATCCTCGCAGGCAGAGAACATCTCTTTTGTGACATTTTGTAATAAGCTCTGTCTGTGAGCAGTGTGGGGAAATGCTTTCTAAATATAATCTATATCACCTACAGACACTAATAATACTAAAAATAATGACTAATCTAATCTAATCAGTAGCATAATCAGGTAGGTTCCTAAAAAAGTGTTCTCATCTTGTAATGTGGCATCTAGATCTTTGCAGCAAATTACAAACAAGTGTATATTGCATCTTGTGTCATAATACTAATCTAGTCTATTACAAGAGGCCTGTTAGCCACGCTACAGGTGTGGTTTTATGGATGTTGGTCTGTTAGTCCAGATTGAAAAATCACAGCTCTTGAATGGACTGCCATGAAAGTTTTAATGTTCACTGTGCCCATGTGATGAATCCTGTTGACTTTGGTGATGCCCTGACTTTTCCTTTTAGTGTCACTGTGAGGTTGAGACTTATGTTTTTATGTGAAATGTCTCAACAGCTATTTGATAGATTGCCATGAAATTTGGCACAAACATTCAGGGTGCCAAGAAGATGAATCCTAATGACTTTGGTGATGCTGGTGGCGCTGGAGCCACCAATGCTTTCATTTATCCAGCGAAATATTTCCACATGTTCTGTTTGGATAGGCACAAAATGTAGTACAGATATTCATGGTTCCTGGGTGATTGATAGCTTTTAGTGAAATGTCGCGCCATCTTATTGGTGGAAAAGATACTCCTGTTTCCATTTTCCCATCAACCTCAGCTCAGGTGTTTAGAAGGAATCAGCACGTTAGCATTCAAACATGATTAATTAGACCGTGAACATGGTAAACATTATACATGCTAACATCAGCATGTTAGCATTGTCATTGTGAGAATGTTACGTAGCATGCTTATGTTAGCATTTAGCACAAAGCACCACTTAGTACAACGCCAAAAAGCTGCCTGGCTGTAGACTCTTAGTCTTGTTTGTATGTATTTTGTATTTCTTATGTTTATTAGTATAATGGATTCAACGTGAGCCTCTTTTGGGTTCTTTGAAAAATGTTGCCTTCAGGGCTAAAGGAAATATAGTGCATTGCTGCAGTGTGTGCTCAACATTTTTCTCATTTTAGTGAGGCTTTGCAATCCTGGTCAATTTTTCATCAGCTGGAGATCCCTTTGGTTTACCAACCAGCAAGGCCAGCTATAAAGTCCATCAACAGACACATCACACACTTTTTTGTATGACTGTTTGCAATATGAATGTTTGCAATATGACTGCGAAATTTCATCACTGCTCATGTGCATTAGCATTTCCTAAACCTCCTTCCTCATCCATCCAGGAAGAATGTTTCATTCTGCAAAATGGAAGGAAGAAATTGGAGATGATAGGTTCTTTGGTCTAGAATCAAATAATCACAGCGCTGGTCAATCACTACTGAATAAACCCTATCAAATTAAGGTTTAGATGATCACATTATGGTAGAGTTCACTGTGCCTCGGGAGCGGAGGTTCAGGGAGACATGCAAGCCTCGCAGGAAATGATGATATATGAGAAGAGATGAAGTGTGTACGTGAATCCCACTGATCTGAACTTCACTTTCTGCTACTGAAATCAATACAATCTCTCACCTCTCACCTGTGCCTGAAAATATGTCTTGTAGTAACAACTGTGTAATTTTCTTTTAGTTGATGCTGACATCAGGTAGGAGAGTGCACTGTCATGATTCGTTTGTTTTCTGCTGGTTTCATACGTCAAAGTCTCAAGTATAGTACTCCTGTCTCTTTGGCTGAATCCAAGAATGAAAGAAACAGCTACTGTGTGGTGGAGTGGAGTTATACTGTTTTGTAAAAGTTGATTTTGCAATAATGACAGCAGTAATATTCACAAAATCAAGCTTGATTGCATTGAAAAGCTGCTTTGATTGATACAATGATCTGACTATACGTTGCACAAATAATCCAGCAACAAAAATCATATATGCAGCATTTTGCAGTATTTGTCTAAGTGTCCTGATGTCAGCGGCTAAAAACAGAAGAGAGAGGGCTGGTATGGACAGTGTATTAAATGCTCTTCATTTTACCGCATCAGATTAACTTCTGTAAGCCCTCCACTGGTAACTTGGCATGTAAAAGATAATAGGTCACGCTCATCCATGCTACAGCCACATTCGCAAACAGGAAAACTACTTTTTGTGTTCGCTGGCACAGCAGAGATTACCCCCAAAGGAAAATAATTGAGGTTAGTAGGCCTCTATCCTGCTGATTGTGGTATTGATAGGTTACCCACAGTCCTACAAGAGCTCATTAAGTCCATTCCCCATTTTTCAGTGCAAAATGCTCAACAGTAATGTAAGCGCTGACAGCTGAGCGCAGTAATTACAGATTACAGCATGGTTTAATGTTGTGCACTTAACACCTTGGCTGTTTAGCCAAGATTTTAAATGTGGGCTATGTTAGATGTTTTCAGCGTGCTTACTCAAAGTGGATGCTGAGGCTAAGAGGGGGCATTTCCTGTAACTCGTGCTACAGTATGTTTTGGATCGTGAACGCTAGTTTGTGCCATCAAGCACGATTCCTTTATCCACACGCTGATAATCTGTGGTTATGTGGGGGTGGTGTGTGCGGTTTGCGTGTGGACGGGGGTCTTATTGACATTTTGCAGTATCATAGTCTGATGGCTTTGAGGCTGGTATGATGTGTTTAATGAGAAACGAGGATGGCTGTTTGCCTGTAAATCTATTACACGATGTCCTGTGATGCTAAACCAATTTGAGCTGATAAAACACGACGATATCAAAACAATTTTATTTGCACTCGGGGTAGAATCACATCCTGGAAGCAACTCATTCATTTCCCGGTGAAACACATCTATCCCCACGGCTGTCCAGGGAAATTCTTGAGTCAACACTGCAAAACTGTAGAGATGTGTATGAAACCTGAACACAGTGGATAGTGTAATGACAACTGCCGTACTACAACTACATTGCATAACTTCCTCTTTGCTTTTCTTGCTCTACACTGATGCACAGACTCATCCTGCTGTAGTATTTTGACCATTACAATGCAACTTTTCCCCCTCAACACACTGCAACCTCTGGGTTTTGACACAGCCTGCTAAATCCGTTCTTAGGAGAGATCAGGGGATTTTCATTATGACATTTGTGTGACAGTGAAATCTACAATATACAAATCCATCTTACACTTAAATGATCTTAAAATGAGGCAGCTCCGAACTGATGATCATGGTAAATGAAGCTGATGGGACTTGGTAACATGGGAAGAGGGGGAAGACAGCAGGTATTAGGCATGCGGATTAAATATTTATATCTTATTTCATCTAAAATGATGTGTAGCGATCAGCTGAGTGTAACAATCAGGGAGGTTAGCTAAGATTTGTGAAACTAATGAAACAAAAAAAATGACCTGGCTTGGTTATGGATAACAATCTAAAACCATAGAACCAAATAACTCCAGCCTGATATTATTTCAGTAACACAGGTACATCATTCAGTGTCGCAGAGTGAGCACACGCAGTTAAGTGATTTAAAACATTTTGCAAGGACATCAGCTCTGATGCGGCTAAGAAGAAGCTCAGGGACACACCTTTGAATGTAAAGCAGGTGTGGGGGTGGAAAATGAGTGGCCACGGGGGATTAGACAGAGGGGTTTGTGCGAGCGTGTATAAAGGTCAGTTATTATTCAGTGGTGACACAGTATTATAAAAAAGGATGTGTGGGGTCAGCGGCCAGTGGTCAGCGGTAACAGCAGCATTCAAATCCAGCAACCAATCTTAATAAAATCAGGTTTGCCTGGTTTTCCTTATTGTTAATATGCAACAGATGCACTCACTTCCCACCCTGTGCTCCCTCATTCACAAACCACAGTGCATCCACATTCACTTCACCTTTGCTGATGGGCTGAATACATAATAAATAATAATTCTTTAATGCTGCTCACTTGCTTGTCCTCAAACAAGCCTTGTGTCAATACTAATCAGTGCATGGCGGCCTCATACAGGAGCACCTATCAGCTCTCAGAGGGCAACACAACACAAAAAGTCCTATCCATGACAACCCTGGTCTGCACAAGCCCCTCCCACTGACAGCTGGCTTATTGTGTGCCGTGTCTCTGAAGCGGCCTTGTTTCCCTTTGCTTGGACAGTTCAATAACTAATCTGAATGCAGCCAGCAGCATGTAGCTTTGAAAATGAAGAGGCCAGGCGGGCCCGATGGAAAGTCGTAATCTGCTTGTCAGTGTTTGTGTCGGGCAACTGGGAGGCTACCTTGTCAGTTCACATGAGGATTCGTAGGTGGGTCAGAAACGGTGCACACTCCCCGGCAGCACGGCACCATAGAGTGAGAGTAGAATGGTATGTTCATATTTGCTTTGCAGTGAGTCTCTGTTTTCCTCGAGTGGCCACGTCCTCAAGGCTCTTCTTCATGCATGTTAAGAAGGAGGCATTTTTACCAAAAACCTGGTCCTGGTGGATTAACACCTTTTCTTTTCAGTTATTAAAATTCTAAACCGCACAGTTTTATTCAGCCAAAGGCTCTGCAGTTTAACTCCAGATATCTGCCCCGTTGATTTCATTAACAACTTTCCTTTTGATTTCTGCAGAATAATTTGCTCTGTAATCTAATTAGTCACATCAAAGGTTATCGTGGCACGTTTCCTCCCAAGACTGCAAATGGCATTTCGATCTGCCATTTTGTCATCCCCTCACATTAATGAAAGGACAACTCCGGCTTGGTCTCCATTCTTCAATTCATTCATCCATCAGACACATCTCACGCCACCCAATTCTGACTGTGTGCTCAGTGTGTGGAGGAAATACTGAAGCATCTACGACCCTGGAAACCATTTAGTGGGTATTAACAGAACTTCTCTCTCAAATAACAACCAATAGAAACCTTTTTATTGTTTACACACTTTCATGATCTTATAATTTTGTGATGTGCTATTAAATTCAAGTTTAGTAGAAAAAGTGACAGTACCTTTACTTTGGGCAGATTATGCTGTTTGGAGAGTTTGAATCATCAGTCTATTCATTTGTTTGTCCAGCACACATTATCATCAGATGTTGACAAAACTTGAATGAATTATGTATGAGGTTGAGAACCCAACACATCAGCTAAAAGATCACCTGAAATCACAATATCAACGTACTTTAGAGAGCATGTTGACCTGCTGGTTCATCCCTCAGCCAACCGTTACTTGACAGTGACGTCATCGCACAGCAAATCTGAACAGCACTCACAGAACAAACGGCGGACGGCCCTGATGTTACTGCACACGGGGCACGCGAGCAACCCCCCCCTTCCCTCTGTCACATGTAGGCTAATGAACAGCAGGCTCGTGCTGTTGATGGAGGAGCCTTTTGGGCCACAAGAACCATGTCTGCTCACCGCTTTCTGCTTGGACACACGCAAACAATGGGACACGTCTGGAGTGCTTGGGGCCCAAACCCTGAGGAAGGGCAGATGGTGCCCGGGATCGAGGACCGCACCCCCATTAACATGAGAAAAGAGAGGGACAGAGGCGGGGGAACAGGTACCCTCTCTCTATTTTCCCCTTCTATAGAGATTAGAGAGGGGGTGACTCATTTACCCAACAGAGTCTGTGGCACTGGAACCCAATTAGGAGCATGCTGTCAACTCAACAGCACAGAATATCAAGTGTGTGGACCCTGGTTGTGGAAAAAAAAAAAAAAAGTCCCATCTCTGGATGCATTAAAGATCCACAGTGTTTCTTATCCATATTTAAGAGTTCTAGTTCATTGCTTCTTTAGGAAATAACATTTTTCTTGTGCCATATTAGCAGATTATATTACAACATTATGAGATTCTGAGAATAGAATAATAATAATATAGTTTTTTATGTGTGGCTACATTTAATACAATATTTTGAAATGTCAGTAGCATGTGCTGCTGGGAATAAGAGGTCATATGATGGCTCTTTTTTATTCAGTTATAAATTAGATTATTTAAATGCCAACAGGTGGCTGAGTGAGAAAAATGTTTTTAATCTGCATGAATCACTGATGTAAGTGGATGTACATACTGTGGCTTCACATTGCTAAGACACATCTGAAGCTGGCCTGGGCAACTCTGGGAAAAGCCAGAGTTAAAGCTGTTGGAGTACTTTTTCATTATCATTTGCGAGTGTGTGTGCAAGTCTATCTAGCACCAGCTATGCAACCACATGGATTTCCTGAATGTTTCTGGTCCCGGTCAAGCTATTTCTCATCATCATGAAACCCCTGAAAGCTGGTGAGCCCAAGAATTTCAGCCTATAGTATCAATAAAGAAAAAAGGTTTCTTGCAGATTCCATTAGCTTTTCAAAACAAAGGCTTGCCAGGTTCCTTGAGGGCTGGCAGTGTTTTCCTTTCTTTCCACTGGAGGGGTCTTTTACCTAAAAACACAAACACTCCTGTTGCCACAGCTGCAGATGCTGGAGCCTCTCTCTGGGTGGACTGAGGCTGTTATTTTGACTCATTAATCATACCAACCACGATGTCAGAAATTTCTCATGACCATAATATTACTCTCGAAAAAGAAATGTCTTCCTTTATGTAAATCAACTTATTGGGGGAGCTGAATTGCAAGAGTTTAAGTCTCCATTTGCAGTGATCTAATAATGAAAACATCATGGTTACCACATCATAGTGTGATCAAAAAGAAGAGATGAGAGATAAATAGTGACAGAGAGTGGAAATGCTGTTTAAGTTCATTTTGTGTAAGTGTGCATAAAGCCTGTGGTTTGCAGCGTATCGTTGGTCTCATATTCTGTCTCCCCCTTGTGGCAACTTGGAGGACTGCAAGCATCTCTAGTAAAGTCAGATGTCCTCCTCCCTTTACATAATTAGTTTCCCACATTCACTGAAGATCATTGAGAAAAACTTGAAGCTAATAACTTAAAAAGTCTGTTCGTTCGCCTGTCTGTTTGTTGCCTTGCTCTGAGCTCCACTTTAAGGAGTAAGTATGGTCCAGCATATTTTGAGCTGGACTGGACAGGGGACAGTTTGTGCTAGACTTCAAGCTTATCAGATGTACTTATTTTTCATATGTACTTTTTTTCTCAAAATCATTATATTCTACATTAACCTGTATCAATTTAAGAAGGAAAGGTTACATTGCTGATATAACTGGACTAATCTGTTAAAATTAAACTCTTCTCCACTGTAACATCTTTTATTCCCTAAATATTTCAACATCTTTTGCATTCACCTTACTGAACCACTCAGATGTCATACATCACAGCTAAAAAGCAGCCAGTATTTGAAAGAGTATAAAGCAAGGTACATTGGAGATAAGATGCACAATCGTTTCTTTTTAATGAACTTGTACTGAAGGTCATACTGATCTGCATTATTATTTAATTTCAATGACTGACAAAATGTTTTGCCAAGTTCCATTTGAATATTTGCTATTAAGATTATAAAACAACACATGTGGCATTTTAACAGAAGAGTGTAAAACTTTCACTCCTCACCACCAGCAGGTTAAGATTCAGATCACAGTGACGGCGTGAGTCAAATAAAAGCTCTAAGTCATCGAGAGAGTTTGTTTGGCTTCAGCAGCACTCACACAATTTGCTGGCCCAAAGCAAAACCTCTGTGTGTCTGCAACACCGGCCTTTATCAAACCCTGCCAACGGCTGCAATGTCCAATGACCACAATTATGTGAAGATGGAAGTGACAAGAAGCCGCCCTGCTACCTCAGCAAAATTCCCTCTAAGTTCACATCCAGAGCTCTAATTTCAGGCTGACTCTAGACACTGGCGAAGTGAGCAATGACAGGGTGAGTGAGCCTACCTTGAAGATTGCGGCCTTGAGACCGTGAAGGTGTCATCAAAGATAACCAAAGCACCGACGGCTGGCTTGTGGATTGCAGCCATGGTCGAGACGCCGCGGACATTGTGAGCAATCTTACCACGAGACAGAAGCTGCATTCACACTGCACGCCTCCACACTGCACAGGTCACTCCTCCATCTGTACAGACAGAAGACAAAGGTGTAAAACAGGCGCAGGGGTATTTTGGGGATTTAGCTGCAACAGGCTGCAATCATTCTGATCCACTATGGCTGCTGGTGCTCTGGAACATAAAATTCTAGCCATTGGTCATTTCTGCACATTTAATTTAATGATTAACACTAGAAATGACAGGTATTGTGGAACATCTCAGTATTAAAATACTTAAATATTCTTGGTGATTGAATAATCTACAATTTTGAAATTTTATAGATCACTATGTATGATGAAAAACATCTATTTGTAAAGGTCTGAGGAGGACTCTGCTGCACACATGAAGGTTCTGCAGAATGTTCTTAATGAATGTTGCATGTTTAAAGTCAGAGATGTCGACTAATGACTACATTTGGAGTTGAAAATACATCATAACTAAACCAATAGGCCTAATGTAACTCTATCTATGAGTCCTACCATGACTGTGACGTTACAGGTGAACAATTAGTGGATAAATCCACTGATACAAAACTTATCGATGAGTTTGGGTGGAACTGATGCTTTCAGAGCTCAAATGCTAAACACTGACGGTTACCACCGTTTCGAAATTTGAGGATTTGAAGCTCTGCAGTTTGTGTCATTGTAAGTCTTTCGATTAATTGATGCAACAACTGACTTATTAATCGATAAGGAAAGTAACGTGTAGTTCCAGCTCAGCATGATGATCAGAAAAGCTCATTATAATATCCTGAAGACGGACTTCTCCTCCCAGTCAGAGATCTCCGCCCCAGTCGTCTTGGACTGCTGCTCGGAGCCCGGATGCGCCGCCATGCCGACTCTATCAGCGAATGGAATAATTTATTCACCAACCTGCCTGACGCTGGGCGACTAGGAGTTCACCGAACAAGTCGACAAGACAGTTTAGCAGGCAGAGGAGCCTTCGTGACGGACAGAGCTGCGTGCTTGTGTCGCTTGCCACCGTTGTGTAGATGTAGGGACACTTGTGTGCTAGCTACGCTAACGTTAGCTCGAGCGGAGGGAGCGCGCGGCAGTGACAGTCCGGCCGGAGGCGGGGAGAACTGTGAGGTGAGACTGTTACTTTGATGGTGACTACACTGTTGACTGCACGCGAATAGGTGGCCATCTGGTAGATAGTATCACTTTCGTAAACGTGACTCGGGATTTTAAAGGGGTCCAGGCAGCAGCATATCGAGGTGGGTGCTTGACTGTTGGTCTAATAACGCGTTTTGGCCGGAGTGGAGCTAAACGTTTAGTCGACGTTTCAGTCTTCTGGCCCGCGATAGAGAAGCTAGGAGCTAGCTTGCTAACTAGATAACTGTCCAACACAGGGACTCCTAAACTTTTCAGTACAGTAAACGCTGAGTAGACATGTCTCACATGTCAAATACCCAGTCTGACAACGATGTACTCATAGAGACTGTGCAGCTAAATGGAGACTTTAGTTATTATTGGAACACTGTTAGGAAATGCCAGTGGGAAGTAAAGGGTTATCTGGTGCATCCTCTTCTGTAAAAACAGAGTGATCGACCACGACATGAACTTAGACTGACCCCTTTTTTTTAGATGCACCTTAGAGGTGCAGGTCCCCGGATTTAACCACAACTTTAGTTTTAGTTTTGTTGGTCATTTAGGTTTGTGTGACTTTACTTTGCAGTTCTGAGTGCTTGCAGTAATATGGAGAAGGCTTTATCTGAGTCAATAGAGTATTTAAAAGTTTCTTCATTTGACTTCCAGATCCAGAAGAATTTCCATGTCTGCACCAGCTCCAGAAACCAAAAGACATGTCTGTTGATGAGGATACTGTCAAAACTGGCAGTCCACGGGCCAGCTCTACGTCGTCCCTGCAGCTCTCAGAATGCACTGGCGGTTACAACACTTTGTCTGTGATGGTGGAGGGTACTGCCGCCACCCCTGATTTTGCAGCTGCTTGTCCAGTCCCGGGCACAGCAGCCTCACCAAAACACACCAGCACGACTGATGCACTCACCCACTCAGATGACGGCAGACAGACAGCCAGAGGGAGCGAGAATAACATCAATCGCAGGAACAGCTTTCATCATTCCAAACAACAGCAACAAACGAAGCTAACAAAGCGCCGCAACACATCAAATTCTAGTTTCAAGCATCCGACATCTGGCAAGAGGAGACGAAGGGCCAACTCTGAGAGTGACTCTGTCCTGCCCACCAACTTCCTACTGGGTGGCAACATTTTTGACCCACTGAATCTCAACAGCCTGCTGGATGAGGAGGTCAATAAGGCACTGAATGCAGAGACACCCAAATCTTCCCCACTGCCTGCGAAGAGTCGAGACCCTGTGGAGATCCTCATCCCCAGAGACATCACAGATCCACTGAACCTGAACAGCGGCATAGCAGACAGCAGCTTTCTGGTGTCCCCCTACAAGAGTGGTGGCAGGAAGAGACATCGCAACAGACACCATGGAGGGGGAGGGGGAGGGGGAGGAGGTGGAGGTGGAGGTGGAGTTGGTGGTGCTAGTGGGATTTCAGCCACACAGGTCAGCGTCTCAGAATCAGGAAAAAGTGAGGGCAAAACTGGCACCTCCATACAACTTCCAGGTACGTTGGCCTCATGTTCTGCACTAGATGTCTCCAAAGAGTCCAGTTTCTCCAGTATCACAAGTGATTTGCATGACCACTCAGCTGACAACTCAGCCAGCTGCAAGGAGGAGATAGCATCTGTATCTATGGAGGATTCCACTTCCTCCGTATCGGGAGGACCAAACCAGCACTCAAGCAGACGCAAACGTAGGCGCAACTCTGGCAAAATGGAGCCCCCCGTGACCCATTCTACACCCACTGGAAAGTCAGGATCTGGAGACAGGAGCTGTGGTACAGGGGGACCGAGGAGTTCTCAGTCCTTCCACACACCAAGGAGTGGCCCCAAAATGGGGCCAGGAGGTCGCCAACACCGGCAGCCCCACAACCAGGTGAAGGAGCAACAGAAGAAGAAGTTCCAGTATGGAAACTACAACAAGTATTATGGCTACCGCAACCCAGGCATTAGTGAAGACCCACGGGTACGCGTGCTTCGTCCAGAATGGTTTGAAGGTAAAGACGTTCTGGATTTGGGGTGCAACGCAGGCCACCTGACACTCTATATTGCCAAAATGCTAAGACCTGCCCACATATTGGGCCTGGATATTGACAGTGGTCTGGTACATGCAGCCCGTAAGAACATCAGACATTATCTGTCTGAACTACAGACCCAAGAGGCCAGGCGTGCAATGCAGAGCACTAAACGGGAGGAGAGGAATGGAAATGAGAGTCACACAGACAAGAAGCACAATGAGGCTGAGAGCAGGGATGAAAATGGGAAACCAGTGGAAGGAGAAAGTGGCCCTGCAGAGGCTGTAAATGACAATGACTCCTGTCACGCAGATGACAAAGGGACCCAGAGGCAGGACGGCAAAACTGAGGAAATGGAGCAGGGAGATTGTGATTCACCTCCCGCTGATCACCCTGTGAGCTGCTCTTTTCCTGTGTCCCTGCGGATCTCCAGGGGGCCCATCGCTGCTCCTCCACTAACAGAAACATCCACCGCTCGGCCCGGGGAGTTCCCCTCAAATGTGTCCTTCATCAAGGTAAGACGTCATTCTCTGTGTGAACATTTGGTGGCGGCATGTGTGAGGTTGCCGCATTAGTGCGTCCTGGGAGACTAGATTAAGGTCAAAACTAAATCTGTATTTCACAATTAGACAGTGCCTGCATTATTCATGAAGACGGGGGTGAACAGCGTGATGTAAAGAAACAAGCCCTTTTCCATAGCAAAACATTTTAGGAATCACCCATGAACCCAGAGGCTGCATGTTACAGGTAACACTCTGAGGTCTGCCTGACTTCACAAGAGGACTTGATATAAATTGCGCGTCCACTTGTTCTCCCTGGAAACTGATTATGATAATTGTCTTGCCTCTAAATTAGAGATAACATTGTCACAGCACAGTCAGTCCATTATGGCTTGCAGGTTGCACCATGCAGCTTATCTGGACAATGCGAATGTCCTATTAACTTTGCAGGAAAATGAGCAGCAGCTTCAAACTGCATACAGAGCTGACGTTGTACTTGAGTATAAATTGATAAGAAAATTGAGTGTACTTTCGTTTAGCAGTCTCAGATTTCATATTTAAAATGATTGGCATTCGACCTTCAAAGATGAATAGATCAAACATGTCGGCTAGATCTTTCCAGTGTAGAAAAGTTTACACTACTCAGGGAAATTTAAGATACATTTGAAAATGAATGAAACCTGAGCAGATGAATTAAATTGTAATGCAACTTTTGTTTTTCTGTTTAAAGGTATACTATGCAGGAATTTTGCACTGTTGGTAAACAAAACGTTCAGACTTGGCCCATCCCCCTCGACGTAACGCCACCAGAGATGCTCCGCTTGTAATAACAATGAAAGCTATTATTGTAGCAATGTTACATTTGTTGTCATAGAAAAGGTGATATTTTAGCAAGCTACTTAAGCTAACCACCCACACCTGTCTGACAGAAACAGGCCAACTCTGCAGGTGAAAGCCAAACCCCGATTCACTCTCACTCTGGAAGGTGCTTTCTTTGCTTGGCGTCTTGCCTCGCTATATTTCCAGGGTTTTTTCCCTCTCAGATACGTGCTGCTGG
The DNA here is from genome assembly GCF_039877785.1 of Chaetodon trifascialis. Taxonomy (NCBI): domain Eukaryota; kingdom Metazoa; phylum Chordata; class Actinopteri; order Chaetodontiformes; family Chaetodontidae; genus Chaetodon; species Chaetodon trifascialis. The sequence goes on along the minus strand of NC_092071.1, from coordinate 14,650,537 downwards.
TCCATACCTGACCAGGGTTGCAGCAGTATATGAAAATTGACATACCCTCATACCCTGCTGTGCCATGATACCGTGAAACTGTGATATTTTCTGAGACAGTGTTTGTACCATGAACATGTAATACCGTTGCAACCCGAGTTCTGACTTCATCTGCAGCCCAGAATCATCTTGTACACATCAAAATAAGAAAATACAAGAATGCCGCCAGAGTGCAGATAAATACACCACCACACCCTGCTAGTTGGTCATGATTGAGTCTGTATGTTGTTTTTTAGGAAAATCCTGCATAGTACAGCTTTAACAAAAAGCTACTTTTGTCTCTCAGTCAAAAGGGCCCGTTTCTCCTCTATTGTAAGAAATATAAAGCAATCGCTTTGGCCAGAATCTTTTATGGTTTTGGCCCTCTAACGAGGAAACACCTGCACCAGTTTCATTTTCTGAGCCACTTCAGTTGTCATGAGTTCATCTTCACTTGCTCAGACTGTGAAAATGGAGGGAATTCCCATTAGTTTGCCCATCCTCGTTGCGTGTGTTTCTGATCAGAGGCTTTTCATTGAAGCTGGGAACTGAAATATGGAAGCAGCAAAGAAGAAGTCTGTCCTTATCACTGGCAGCATTTCTAATGGCATCAGCCTATCATGTGCCACCCTTGGTTGAGAATTTGACAAATATTACCACAGCTTTTCTGTTGTGAACGTTCCTCGTTAAGGGTTGTATTCTTGTCATTTCTGTCAAAGTGTCTTCACTCCACTGGCCTTGTGCCTTACAGGCTTTGTGTAGGCGGCTACATGAATCGGTTAGATGCAGAAACCGTAGTGTTTCTGAATGAAATCAATAACTGCCTCCTCCCTGCTATGAGCATTAGAGATAATGGCAGCGCAGCACAGAGCTTATCCTGTAAATGAGTGAAAAGCCTTAAGACGAGCATCTGAGCCCCCTCACCACAGTTCTTCCCCACACAATACGAGGTGGATTTGAGAGAGGAATATCAGGCTGTGTATTGTTTGTTGGACAAACCCACCCTGACATCAAGGTAGAGGTGGAAATTTGTAGAAGAGCATATGAGATTTAGCAGGTTGTTTTTGTACTCCTTACTGCCTAAGTCTCATAAGCTCCCAAATGATAATTTTAACAAGTTTCAGCAACAAGGATGAAAATCTTGATCCTCTCTAACCTTTCTTGAATAAGGCGTTTCACGAATATCTGCTGTGAAGGTCCTCTCTGACAATCTGAACTTTCCCACTTGTCTTCTGTTTAAAGGGTGATACAGATCAAATAACACTGCCCCTCCGTGTCTCTTCAGCTCTGTCTCTTCTGTCCTACTTTTCCTCAGAGCTGCTTGATTATGGCAAAAATCATAATCAGGCTTATTGAGGTCACGATGATTTAACAAGATCACTCATTGACTTTGGAAACATTACACATTTATTGAACTTTTAAAAAGCTTGCATTTCTAATAGTGGATTTCCTTGAACTTAGATATAATTTGAGTGAAAATCAAATAAGAAATACACGTCTTAATAATCATAATAAGACTTATCTAATGTATGATGTATGTTAAAATGTTGTTTGTTTTTTGGTGTGTGAAATGTGAGAAGGGATTGCTGAAATACCCCTCTCACGTCCTCTCTTGCTGCTTTAAGCACTGGTACCGGCTGGCTTGACCGGGTTTTCAAAAATGATGGTTTATGTAGAGTGTGTGATAAATAAAGTACGTTTCTTTATGTGACTGCAGTGAACTGAACGTGCCTCAGCCTGAGAGTGAGTTTGGGCTATCAGGGAGGGGTGAAAGTGCATCGCTGTAAAGGAAAGGAGTGCACTCGATTTATAGCACAAGACAAAACAAGAGAATTGCAAAACGGAACGCAGCACAATGATCGTTTTGTCTCCATTATCTTGTTTTCATAATCGTTGGAAGCCAAAATTGTAATTAAAAAATCAAATTTGATGAATTGTGCAACCCTTTTTTGTCTCACTCAGCAGCAGTCATGTATATCACTCCATACTTGGCTCTGACTCCTATACCTAGCAGTGATATTATAATCAGGAGTATGTGTGCTGTACCTCGGGGCACTGTGACCCTTTGCCCTCTTTACAGTCAGTTGCTTATAATGTTGGACATCATGGATGTCAATTTTTTGTGCTTTTTGCACTCCTCCGCTATATTTGGACTGCAAGTAATGGTCGTTTTCAATATTGATGAATGATTTTTTTCAATGTATTGTCAGAGAATAATGACAACTTCCCATCGCAAGTTTCCAAAGATGACATATTGAGATGATGCATTCAGTTTGCTTATTTTGTCTGAGCAACAGTGTTTTCATTTATAACGGTGCAAAGCAGAGAAAAGCTCCATGTGTCCATCTTTGAGAAGTGGGAGCCAGCTTTAGTGTAGCATTTTTGCTTGATAGATGAATTGAAGTGCTAAATTAATTATTATTACCACAGATCCCTCCTGGGACTTCTCTCCACACAAGCGATCATATTTATTTTAAACTATCTGTACGTCAACTGGTTTCACAGAGCAGCAGTGGAGCTTGGTGGATATACCTCCTCCTCAATGGCTCCTGTGTTTGTGTGTGTTGCACAACCCAGCCTCCAGCATGTACTGTAAGATCTCTTGTTTAATCTCTATACGTGCCAGCAGTCAGGATCACACATGTTTTTTTAGTATTGGTTTTAATATATGATCATAAGATGCATCTTATAATCTCAACATCTCAGTGTTGTAGACACTTTTTATAATGCATCCTCTGTTCAGCACCTAAAAAGATTCCCCCACACACACCTTTTGCTGCTCATCAGGGGTGTCTCATTATGATCTGAAACTTGCCTGATAATGATTTGTGGATGAGTGGGTCGACCTACACATCACTGCACTCACCTGTCAAAGTTAAGATGCCCCGTCAAGGCCGCACTTTCTCACCGGCCCTCTTCTCTCCTTTAGGCCAATTATGTTCTGGAGAACGATAATCTTCTTTTGACTCAGCGGCCAGAGTACGACGTGGTCATGTGCCTGAGCGTTACCAAATGGGTTCACCTGAACTGGGGAGACAGCGGCCTGAAGCGGCTCTTCAAGAGAGTCTACAGACATCTCCGTCCTGGGGGCATGTTCATCCTGGAGCCACAGCCCTGGGAGTCCTACGTGAGGAGGAAGAAGCTGACGGTAAGAACCTGAGAGGACGGGGCTGCTGTGGTGCAAGCTGTGACTTCTGTAGCCTGAGATATGCCAGATGCATAAGCTTTTTAAGAAATATTGGTTTTCTCTCTCTCTTGGCAGGATAATATTAGCAAGAATTATCACAACATCCGCCTCCGACCTGACCAGTTTCCATCATACCTTACAACAGAGGTGGGCTTCACCAGTTTTGAGTACCTTGGGACCCCCAAGTGTTCAATAAGAGGTAATTCACTTATTTGTCAGCACAAATTCATGCATTATATGTTGTTCACCTCTGTAGCTCGATGACATGTTGAACATTTGTTTTCATCACGACAGGTTTTCAGAGGCCAATCTACTTGTTTCACAAATGACCGCTCCTGCCTTGAAGATCTTTGAATGTGAGTAGCCTAAACCACCACTAGACGCGCAGGCCAGCCTGCTGCTCCGGACTGCGAGGACTCCTGTGACTCCTCAATGGTTACCCCAGCTGCTCAGCAACACTGAAGAGGATATTCAGAAAGGAGAATGGGACCAAAAGTGGAATTCACTCTGTAAAGGCGAGATCTGTGGAGAAGAGCCCCACGGGAGTAAAAATTGCTAAAGTATGGCGTGAACTCAGATAGGACTCCAAACATCACAGTTTGGTGGGACTGTGGATGAGGTGCTCATTTGCTCATTTCCTTGGACTATCCTCATGCTAATGATGCCTCAGTTTGATGCATGGCCATAACATGTGTTTGAATATCTTTGGCCATATATCTCTACTTTCATAGCTTTGTTCCGTGCCACCACATCACCATACACACATTATACATATTAGGGTTGGGCAATAGGGCAGACAAAATTGGTCACCATCACCACGTTCACTGGCAGATCATTGTGTATTCACCACATTAGCTCCGTGTGACCATCCGTGTGTTGCATCTGCACAGCTGCAGTATACCACTGGATTACAAAGCCATTATCAGATCATACTGACATGATGTCTCCTGAAAAGCCACACTGGAGTGCAGGTAATGTGTTTTATGCTGTGTAAGCTATCGGCGAATGAAGCCACGTTTCCAGCTCCGTTGCAACTACTGATGGCATAGAAATTGTTCCGAGTGGGTCAGTATTGAAGCATTTGAAGCCTTGAATCTTGTTGCGGCAGGCAAATAAATCACGTATTGTGGTGAATTTATGACAGCCAAACAAATTCCATCAGCCATAGCTTGTTTGTCGCTAATAGCTGATGCATTCGTCCCATCTCCCAACCCTGATATATGGTTTGCTTCCTCATTATTTTGCAAAATAGACCTAAGAGCTGAATTGAACTTTAATTTGTTCCAGAGCTGTGAAAATGTACAAGTCCACATTTTGAAATGGACAATATGGAATAAAGCTCCTAAATTGCACAAACCTAAGAGCCTATGAAGTGAAGGGTGGCTTGTCTAAGTGATGAAGACGATGAAACGTTAGGACAGAGGTGCAGTCAAAACAGCAAAAGCAACAAAGATCCAGTGAAATAGTGAACGGCAGGATGTTTCCAAGGCATCGTCTCTTTTTTTAGTAACAGTTTCCTGGTGAACGAGGATACAGTCATCAAATATTAGATATAACGTGGAGACATGAATTGGCTTTTGCAGACGTGCTACCACTGGACAGAGGAGTTGATATGTTGCCTCAAACCTGACATCAGTTTAAATGTTAAATGGAAAAATGAGAGGTGGGCCTGTTTTGAAAGCAAACCTTCAAGCACGCATTATTTACTTGAAAGTTTGAACCGTTCAGGAAGCAACAAAATCACTTCATGGGTTCTTTAAGCCTTTTTGATGCTCCATCCTAATGGTAGGGGGCACATTTGAGCTGTGATGGCACCCAGGCGTTGGCTCGACTCAATTCAGAACAGAGACTATTTTGCAAGGTATATCTGTAGCATGCAGTGATCTGTTTTTTTTTTCTAATAACAGTTAAGCCATAGCCCTACCTTATATGTTTACAATGTCCTCCATGAGGGGCTGACAGAGTATAATTGAGTGTAAAATCGAAAGCAGAGGCCTGTTATTCGACAGCGTTTTCACTGCTGTGTAAATCTGACACGCATAGTTTTCTGTGGTGTGATGATCAGCAGTGGACAGGCATTAATTCAAACAGCAGCAGCATCACCTGTGATGATTTTCTAGCTCCTGAGTTACACTGTAAAGCTGAACAAAAATTTACATTTGTAGAAAATGGATTGTTTCTAAAAGCACTGAAATCTCTATATGACTTTTTACCATATCTGAATACTAACACGCTGTTTGTATTGAAGCGCTGCCAAAACGTTTTATGGGTCTTTTGCTCTCGAATTTGACAAAATATTCCATCGTCAGCTTAGTGTTTGGCCTGATGAGGACGGTTATGAGTTGCAGGTAGTCAGTCTTTGTGATTGTATCTTTATTGGTGTGCACTGAGCGCCGCTCATCGACATCCTTTCATTCTGTGGCTGGGACAGAAAATCTTCCTTTTTTTTTGTGACTGGTTCAGTTAAGGTAGGACACGATGGACGATATATATTTTTTGTTTTAGTAAATGATCAATGTAAATACGTTGGCAAATTTTGTTTTACTGTTGTCTATTAAGTTCACAACTGCTTTTTTTTTTCTTTCGTCTTGTTTTCAAATGTTCGCTGCCAAGTTGTGAGTGAGTCACAGGTCAGAGTTTTTGTCCTAAATCGGATCGCTAATCCAACTGTGTAACAGCAAATGAATATGTACATTGCAAAGTTGGGATGTGTTTGCTTTGTTCTGTCCTGGCAGGCACATGGATTGTTAGATTGGCTCTATTTTTTTATAAACAGTTTGAAAGGAGTGTTGTTGTCAATGCACTCTCATTTCACTTTGTTTGATACGTTATCGACATTTTGAAATTCTTCAAAATCAAAAAGATTTGAATACATTTTCCATCAAACTTTTTTATAACAAGTTGTGGAACACTGACTAACGTATAAGATGAAGCTTCAGGTGACACTTTGAGCTGAAAGTGAATTGGCCTCAGCCTCCGTCGGCCCATCAGGCGCAGGGCACCGACTCACACCCTTCTCCTAAGCTAAGACAATCGCATTCTCAGGCTTAGATCTGCTGTAATTTTCTGGGCATTTTGCTTTGTGCGTTATTAACAAAGGTTCTCCTTCTTGCAGGTCACATTTGAACATTTTATTGAAACAAATTGTTTAATGCTAATTTGTGCTCTGCCGTTCATGTTAAAGAAAGCACCTTATTGTCTCAGCAGCGGCATCTTACCGATTTTAACCCAGTCGGCCTGACGTATAAGTCCAGGCATCCTCTCTGCTGGAGGTGTGAAGTTGCATGTTGTCATATACGGTGCTCTAGAAACCATTTGTACTCCCCTTGAGGTTTTGCACAAAGTAGTGCGAAGTTGGTGATATGAAAATATGAAAATGAAGATGCACAAAAGGTAGGGTGTGAGAGATTGAGCACCCCTTGTTTGGACAGGGTTTAATGCCAGTGATAAACATTAGTTACTGCTTAAAATCTGTGATGCTCAGATCTCATATTCATAATATAGTCATGTACAATACAGTTTTGTGCAATATTTGCTCTTCAGACTTAAGATTGTGCCATTTTTTGCCAGCAATAATCGATCCCTTGATTTTATTGGACTTCAATCCATCCTACAATTTAAACTGAAGAAAATCTGAGTGCAGTTTGAATGTGAAAGCTTTCAGGTTGCAAAGAACACAAAAGAAAATCTGCCAAGATAATTTACTGTGAAAGCACAACCTATTGTATTTTGCAGATAATGTAGTAATCCTGCCGCGTTCAACAGCCCTGTGGATACCACAGACCGCAAACTTCACATTCAACAAGGTGCTCACAGTTTCTACAGTTCAACTTAAAAATCCCAGACTTTTATTTGACAGCAGAGCCATTTTCAACGTGAACTGATGTTTACACGCCGTACCTACAGTCCAGTTATAATACTTGAGCGCTGTTAGCAATGAAATGATGCACCTGTAGTGAATAACTAACTCTTCATCGCACAGCAGCTGCATGAACTCAAGGGGTGTACGGTTTTTAACGGCACTGAAAATCACTTCTTCATGTTGAATTTGCACTGATATGACTCGAGGGAATTAATTCAGTTTAGTACAGTTTTGCAGTTAAAGTTGGTGTTTTTTATGTTTAGCTTTCCTTGAATCAGTTTTCTGGAAAAACTGTTGGAATAACCCCCACCCCCCCATGTCAGGGAAGCTTTTAATTTTCATGCCTCTGAACAACAAGATATATCTGAATGTTTCTCTGTGTTTAACATTTTAATTGATTAAAAGTGGTTCCAGATTTGGTCTTTCAGTATTTGCTTCCACAGAACCTCATAAGCTGCCATCTGAGTAGTCATGTCGGCTTTTTCGCATTTTGCTGCCTCACACTTGTCCTGTCTTCAAAAGCTGCTCTGATAAGTAAAAATAGTGAGCGATGGTTTTGGTCCTCCCACGGGTGATCATCACAGCATCGGTAAAGAGGTTTGCAACCTGCTTTGAAGAAAGCAGTGAGATGAAAGTAAAACCTGTGCATATTATACAGGTGTTACATCAGTAAGTGTTAGTTCATCATCATTTTTATATACTTTTCTACATGCTGTTAGAAATACTCAATTTAAAATGAATTATTATTTAGCCAAGAGTGTCTACAGATGATCTTTACTCATTAACAACCTTAAATTTGCTCATCCTTTTTTGACACATTCAACTGAAAACAATACAAAGACAATATATTTAATGTTTGACCTCATCAGCTTCATTGATTTTTCTAGATATTTGCTTATTCTGAATTCAGCAGCAACACATTTCGAACAAGTCGAGACAAGAGCAACTAAAGACTGGGAAAGTACCAGGGCGGCACGGTGACGCAGCAGGTAGTGCGCATGCCTCACAGCAAGAGTTCGATCCCCAGGTCAGGCGGGGCCTTTCCGTGTGAAGTTTGCCTGTTCTTCCCGTGCATGCGTGGATTCTCTTCCTCCCACAGACCAAAAACATGCTCATTAGGTTAATTGGTGACTCTAAATTGTCCTTTGGTGTGAGTGTGAGCGTGAGTGGTTGTCTGTCTCTGTATGTTGCCCTGCGATCAGGGTGTACCCCGCCTTGGGCCCAATGACAGCTGGGATAGGCTCCAGCCCCCCACAACCCCGAAAGGGATGGTTGGGTATAGATGATGGATGGATGGAACATTCCACAGGTAAACAGGCTGATGGTAACAGGTGATAGTATCATGACTGTGTATGAAAGGGTCATCCTCAAAAGGCTCAGTCGTTCACAAGCGAGGATGGAGAGAGGTTCGCCACTTTGTGATGGGTGTTGTATATGGAATTCAAATCCTTTGCTGTGAACTTCGCCCTTTCCTTCGAGACATCCTCCATCTTTAAGCTTTCTCTTCAAACTGCCTGTCCCTCTGCTAATTCACTTCAGGATATGATCAAGCGGCAAAAAACAAACCATGAAGTTTGGCTGAAACAAGCCCAAACAGTGAGAAACAGACTCGACGAAGAGTGTAGAAAATTTTGACGGGAGACCAAAAGGGCCACTATTAACAGAGCTTCAGGGACCCTCTGCAGGAGAGACTTGCAAAAGGCCAACTGTCTCTGCAGCACTCCACCAATCAGGCCTTTATGGCTGTGAAAGTAAAAGGCTTATCATTCTACTTAGAGCCTGTTTAATGGCACTTAATGGACCCTAAGAGCATGAGGAAAACGATTCTGCGGTTTGATTACACCAAAGTTCAGCTCTAGTCTTAATGTCGAGCACTGCCTGCTTCGAATGAGGTCCAGGTGTTGCTCATCACCTTGATAGGACCTTGGCTCTGGTGGATCATAGTGGCGGCAGATGCCTCTCAGCTGTAGGGTCTGGAAAACGGGTTAACACCACAGGAATGATGAATGGAGCCAATGAACAAGATCTTGTCTGAAAATGTTATCTAGATTGCTCTGACTCATCATTTAGCATTTAAACAACTGAAATTACACAGCTGAGGAAGTAGCAGTTGTAAAAGGTTGTTTCGTCAGGCTGTAAATTTACAGAGTGCCAGATGGTGGAGGTGGAGGCCGTTGTATTTTGTTTATGACTAATAATAAAAAAGAACGACTTTTGTCTTATAAATGACTCCATGACAACAAAGCAGAGGATACACTTGGGGGAAAAAAAGAAAACGTTTGTGTATGATAGGTTAATATGGGTAAATGCTCTGACGGCAAATTTATACTGAATGGAGACGAGCAACAGATCATCTCGAATCAGCCCCCGTGCTTTTACTTGATGTGTTTAATGACTGCTGGAATCAGTGGACGGCCTGCGGTATTATGAGATGAACATTCAGTTTGCCAAAAGCATATTCACACTTACTTAACACTAAAGACACCATTGAAATATGCTTTGTCAAAGTCAAGTTCTGTGATTTCTTCCTTAATTAATAATTTCTCATTAAAGTTTCCATTTCATTTTGATAAGCTGCTCAGACTTGATGAACTGCACCCTGAACCAGGACTCTGGGCTCTTACTTGCACTGCAGTGCTAAAGACCATAGTTTCCTGCCAGCTGGATGATATATCTACATGATTAATATTGTTTTCAACTCATAAAAGCACCCGCAGCATCTTCAAACTCTAATTTCTCTACAGTGATAAAGGCCTCCTCTGTTCCACTTCAAAAACACATCCATGCTGTAGTAACTTTCTGTTTTAAGCTGTCGCTGTCAGCTTTGTGAAGACAGACGGCCTCGTGTAAACAGGTTCGTGGGGGTTTACCCCTTTGTAGTTTGGTCATGCTGCGCTGTCTGAATAGCACAAAGATTCAACCCAGATGACAATGCAGGGCACAATACAGTGGCTCCTGTTTACAAATAGCATCCATGCCTTTAATGCCGACTGGCCCGGGCCAGTCACCAACCATCTTCAGATCCTGGCTCAGTTAACTCTGTTCACTTAGTAACCAGATGGATGATAAAATGTTTGAATCATACAGTTAGCTGCTTCCTAGATGTCAGTATTGTAGGATTTATTATGACAGGCTTTTTGTTGCCTAAAACTGAGGTGAGTGCATTTGTTTTTCAGCTGATGGTCATGTTGATTCCAAAAAAAGCCCACAAAACTAAAGTTCACCAACAGCGACATATGCCATAATTGGAGACAGGCGCTCGACGTGACAATGAATTTGCTTTGCAATCGTGACTACTGGATTGTGACGTTGTCCGTCTGTCTAGTCCAGACAGACAGACAGACAGACAGACAGACAGACAGGACGGTGAAATAACATAAACACAGACAAGAGGCATAACACTTCATTCACAAAAGCTCTATTCCATCACAGCTATTTGGGTCAGTCACTTGACCAGTATTGTCCCCTGTCTGTCCAGCGCCGAGCGAAAGCATGCCAGACTCAGCTCAGACTGCTTTCCATGCTGTTCTTTCCCTAAGGTCACGCCAAGTGGGTGATGGGCTGCACACAGACGTGCTCATGATGGAAAGTTGTAAAGTGAAAGAGTTGCTTTGCATTATATTTAGGACAGTATGATTAAAGCTGATGGTGGTGATGATCGTAACAGAACAGCATCAAAACAAACATGAGTTAATTTATGTTGATGCATTTATTGGCAGCACAGCATTTCAGAGAAAAAACCAACAGTTCACAAGGGATTGATAATGATATATGATTAAATGAGAGATACATGGTCGGTCACACAAAGGCACAAACAGCAGGTCTATGGGCAACAGAACTGCAGCCGCACACCTAATAGCTGCTCATATACAGTCCACTTCAAAAGCAGTCATGGTCAGATCCCACAGCATGTTAGAAGTCCAAGAGGGGTTGATTGAGCGTTAAGTAGTCAAGGTGGTTTATCCAGGAGATGTGGAGCTGTGTCAGTTACCAGGATCCCTGCTGTCTGTACTGAAGATATCAGTGCTCACGCTGTGGCATCTTCCAGGCATCAGCAGATGACAGGTGCTAAGATCGCGTAGCACAGCATCTAAAAATGAGCACAGTACAGCTTACAATAAGAGATACTTGAAAGTCATATAAAAGTACAAATATTACAGAGTTCTGCACAGTTCTACTTTCTGATCCTTGCAGGCCTACCTGTATCTTCGAGGGCAACCGTGATGACCAACGATGTACTCCTGAGCATAGCAGAACCGTCTGCAGAGTCCTCTATACCCACATGTCCAGTACTGCATTTCTGGATCATTGCCTGTGGATCATTGTAAAAGAATCAGAAATATGTTCTCATGTTCCTGATGGATAATGACTTGACTTGTTCATAAACTGCAGTCACAATAAATCCTTTAATATTTCAAAGAAAACTTGTCAAGTTGTGACTTCATCATTTGGTTTCCTCCCGCTCAGAGCCACACAAACAGGCCCAGTATGAGTACAGCGTAGTTTGAGCATTTTCCATATCATGACTCGCTGGATTTGATCTCACACAGTAAGAAAATGTGTGTATCAGCTGCTTACCCTCCCCGACTGCGAGCATCAGGAGAAGCCCAAGGAGAACCAGGCTCAGTCCCTTCATGTCTGGGTACCAATAAGCTTTCAGACACTGTTGTGGACAGGCTGATGCTGCATTTATACAGCATTTCAACCACGGGGGAGGAGTCCGTCGTGCTCTGTCCAAATCACAATAACAAAGTATCGCTGAATGATGGCAGTCTGAGGGCTGAAGGTCAGAACTATCAGCTTACTCAGCTTAGTCAACAGCTCCTTGAGGATTTGACATGCTTTTACCTGCTTTTACAGAGAGCCATATTCAATTTTCCTGTGCTCAGTATGCAAAATAATACTTTATTATTCAACCTGCTCTGTTGTTTAGAGATACTGTCACTATCTGCACTATTCATTAACACAGAAAAGTAGGTAAAAAAAGGGATAGTTGTTTGGTATTGTACTTACATACACCCCTATGTCTGGACAGAGGAGTAAACATAGAGCAAAAAGGACTCCCTCAAAACAACAAGCCCTTCAAAAAATTATAGTTACAGATGAAGTACTAACTACTCTGTTTGTTTTAGACACAGTAAGCAGTACAGTTCTGTCTGTCCTGCTGTGTTTTTAATGGCCTATCCTCTGTTCCACCACTGCTCTGCCCACATCTGAATATGGCAGTAGTTCATGTGTTATTGCTGATGCTGTGAAACTACAATCAAACTGCACAAAACAAGCTGCTCCAGTGACGCAGGGGAGGATTGTTAACAAAACAATAACAACACAAGGCATGGGTACACAGACATGTACTTGTATAGCATGCCCCCTAGTGCTTATGGAACGATGCTTGTTTGCTTGTTTATTCTTTCTCTCACTCACAGGTACTACCTTAAAGGAACAAATCATCCATCTTTTTGCCACCATCGGTCTATTCAAACCAGACAACAAGTGAGCATGAGGAGCCTGGCAGCATTACTGTTCTCAGCATCAGAATAAAGCAAAGGGCAGTTTGTAGCTTTGCCAAATTTAAGAGCACTTTTCCTGAAGAGCAAAGATTTATTCAAGCTGTGATCTCCCACCTCAACTCCCATGGCTGCACACTCAAAATTTAATCGATGATAAAGAAATGGAGACTTTAAATTGTTTTCTTGCCAGTGAATAACCTACAAAATGTTAAGGTTCTGCGTGACACTGAAAGTACACCAATCTTATCAGTTTGAATCACATAGTAGAGCTGCATCAATGCAGAGAGCTATTGCCTCTATCTAAGACCCAACAATCTAACACACGTTTCAGAATGGCCTTTATAACATAGGTATATATACTGTATATATAAAGCAGCAATGACCACCAACATACAATGTCTCTTACAATAAAGGATACAATAGTGCAAGGGTGCAGAATGCACAGTGCTGGAGTAAATATCAAGTGATTCATGTAATTGGTTACTTTATATACATGTAGAGTTGTGTGCAGCATATGCATGTATATATGTCTATATACAATATATACTGTACATTGTGCTTAAATGTATATTTGATGACAATGATGATGATAGTTTAAAAAAACAGTGTGTATTGAATCTATGAAATACTTAGTTTATCATTTGCAGTACAGTGGCTGTTTTAGTTTTACATAATTTTCATCACATCAGCTTTCTGTCTAAACCATGTAATCAAACTGGAAATTCAACTCAATAATCATCACACACTTTGAGGTTTTGGATTCATACAATGACGATGAATAGACATGCGCCTTCTCCTTTTCAAATAAGAAAATTGTTTCTGTATGATTTTATTGTGTATAACTTGCTGGTGCGGAGGGCGGCAATAGAGGTTTTACACATCGGTTTTCACACAGAGAAGAAGAACTCCAGCAATCTGCACATGCGCAATACGCACAGCCGTAGCCAACAACAACAGTCTGGACTGTCTGCCCTTTCATTCCAAGATGGCGGACCTCCTAGGCTCAATCTTAAACTCGATGGAAAAGCCTCCAACAGTCGGCGACCAAGAAAGCCGACGAAAGGCTCGAGGTACATAACGTATTGCCTATATAACAAGACACTCTTCCTTCGTTTGAAACTGCTGAACTGGATATGACAAGGGGCTTAGATATGCGAAGAGAGCATCTGTGGTACTCCCATTGGCCAGTCGAGCTTTCAAGTAAGCGTCGCTGGCCCGGGGTTTAGCACCGCCTCAGCGGAAGACGCAGCCCCGCATGTCCCGCAGACTGCCGCAGTCCAGAGGTCAGAGTCTGGGCTAGTGATGGAGGAAACGAAGCTTTGTGAAGCACTGAATCGTTCTGAAGCAATCGTGTTGAAAACGGCTCACTGTTTCGAAGCATTTGATACAGTCAAAATGGCGATATCTACTGGCCAAGTCTTTGGTACAGCATTTTGTATGAGTAATTGAATTGTTGCTGTTATACCAAGCCGCTAAAACCCCTCTACATTGTTTGATCTGCTGAGGACCCCTCTATCATGGAAAAGAGGTTACTAAAGACCATTCGTAGAGCTCTGCTTTTAGAGGTCAATGTCTTGTCAGACACCGTTAGCTTTACTATTAGCTCAGGCTATGGGCATTTTAGTGAGTTGCAGTGAATAAAAGTGAATACCTTAAGTGAAATATGTACATAATTCCTAGCTTAGTTCATCTGTAATGATAAACACAATTGCCTCCTTTGAGACTTCTTACACACAGCAGCTACTTCTCTGTTCTCCATTAACATCTAGCCAATAAAACTGCAGTGACTTATAGGTGCCATGTGGCTCCCATAAAACAAACTTGGAGTACATTACAATGTTTCCTGTTCGTAGATCATGAAAACTGTTCTTCTGCACACTGTGGCAGTGCTGAGTGGAATATTGCCACAAATAAACAACACTTGTGAAGACATATAGCCACAAGATGGTGGTGAAAAAAGTGGCTGTACCATTAACTGTGATGAGTATGCCCACTAATAAAACATCAGAGACTGTTTGCATGTAGACACATGGCAACAAATGATGTCAGTCCTGAAGGATCTGGAAATGTGGTTTGGGGATCACAGGAAGTGCGTCTCTTGATTAAGCTTTTTGTGACTCAAGTCTTTGAGAATACAAGCGAATACAGGCTGTAGCTGTAAGACCGCACGATGTGCGTTTACAACGGAAACTTCAGATGCTGTCGGAATAATAAACAAACTCCGTGAAAAACTTTGTCTTCTGTCCCTGTTAGAGCAAGCAGCAAGACTGAAGAAGATGGAGGAAGATGAGAAAAGAAAGAAGGCAGCATTCAGGAAAAAGGTGAGCGCTTGTTATTGGATTGTACAAGTGTGCCTAATAAAGTGGCCACCGAGTGTATCTCACCACTGATGGTGTTTGATCACATGCAACATTACTCAGACTCCCTGTGTCTCGTTCAGATGGAGAAAGAGGTGTCGGATTTCATTCAAGACAGTTCACAGCAGAAGCGGAAATACAACCCAATGGGGAAGATTGAAAGGAGTATATTGTAAGTCGTCATTATTTCACTTAACCTACAATAAGTCCTGTTAGGCAAGAAATGACATGTTTTGTCAGATGCTCACAGCTATGTGCATCTCATTTCCTCCTGTCTCATAGGCATGATGTTGCAGAGGTGGCTGGTCTGACTTCTTTTTCTTTCGGGGAGGATGAGGAGAGCCGTTACGTCATGCTTTTCAAGAAGGTCTGAATGCTTTGTTTTTGATCCAGTGTTAGACATTAGTGTTATTATCATCATTAGATGTTAACTTCATGTGGGGAAGTGTGACTAATTTCCACCTTGTGCTGTGGCAGGAGTTTGCGCCGTCAGATGAGGAGCTGGAAGCTTATCGCAAAGGAGAGGAGTGGGATCCTCAGCTGGCAGAGCAACGGCGCAGACTAAAAGTAAGACTGTATGCTCCATGACTATGTCACGGAAGACCCTTCAGGCCTGCACCCACGTCTGAATCAGCACCCTGACTTAAACTTACTCGGTCAGACCTAGAGAGATTATCACATCACTCTTAAACACGGCACAAGCCTAAACTGAATGCAGTCATATTGACATATTAACAGGCTGCAGCAGCACAAAGTTAAACATGCAGGAGTGCGAGACAGAAATGTATGTCTTGCTCTGCCTCCAGAGATCACTATTAAATTTATTATTTCAGTCTTCGGCTCTTGTGCACAAAGAAGATCGACCTCTTAGAGCAGTCGATTAAAAACTGCTTCCACTGCGCAGTGTGACTGAGGCAAAAGAGGGTAAAAAGAAACCCTTGAACAACCACATGAATAACTAGAGCAATCTGTCCTGATGTTTTTACTTCTTGTTCGTGCCAGCTGCAGGGAAGAATAAATGAATATCTGCCAAAGTGTTTCACTCACAGCAAGTGAGTTAATAGGATTAAAACAGGAGCCCCAATTTCTTGTCCTGTCAAACGTGGTTTTCTGTAGAGCTGCGATCACATCCAGACGCCCAACACTTACAAGGAAAAACATTGTGCTACATCTGAGTATAGGTTAGAAATTGTTTCAGCATGGTGATATCTAACCATGTACTCCACAAGGGATGGATTATTCCTTGACTTTCCATCACGGTCTCAACTTTTTCTCTCCTCTTCACTGCAGGAACAGGCAGCATTGGAAGAAACAGAATCCAGTCAGACAAAGGAGTCAGAGGCGTGTCCCAACTCCAACTACCGAGACAAATACAGTCACCTGATCGGCACCTCGGCTGCAAAAGACGCGGCGCACACGCTAGAGGCCAACAGGGCCTACGGCTGTGGTAAGAAAAGCTGTCGCGCTGCCAACAGAAACGGTATTGCTTCGTCTCACGTACAGTAACTCACACCACAGTTCTGCTTTTCCTTCTTTATTTATTTCCTCCCAGTGCCGGTGGCCAACAAGAGGGACACCCGCTCCATAGAGGAAGCCATGAATGAAATCAGAGCGAAGAAACGGCAGAAGCAGGAGGACGACACGGGGGCACACAGCAGCAGCTCTTGAGTCTCCACTGTTTTTGCTTTCTGTTGTGTGTGCGTGTGTGTGTGTGTGTGTGTGTGTGTGTGTGGGGCGCATTAGTGTGCGT